>NW_021604567.1:1662276-1889531 GCF_004785775.1 Grammomys surdaster
GGGGGAGGGGGAGGAGGAGGAGGAGGAGGAGGAGGAGGCAATGGAGACGGAGATGGAGACTCTGCTTTCCATCAGAGTTCCTTCATCCAGTAGCAACATTTTCATCTGTACTAGGGAGAATTTTAAACATCAGTACTTTGAATACTTTCCTTTCAGATAAAGGGAATATCAACAAGCACAGTCCTGAGACTGTTTGGGGGGGGGTTGTTTATGTGGTTGGTTTTGCTGTTATTGTTACTGCAGTGGTTGCTTCTCTGCGGATCTCAAATCCTCCCAGGTGAAACTCTGGGATGAGACTTGCTAGCTGAAGTTGGCTTCCTGCTAAAGCCTGGACCGTGATCCACATAACCTGAGTGGAGAAGGGAGTCTTTCATGGTTCCCATTGAGTAACCCCATACACTTTATTAAAACTTTAAAACTATTTAAAATTAAAATATGTATCATTTTTTAAAACAATCTTTGTGCTGTACTCTGAGTTTCTGTCTCTCTCTGTCTCTGTGTGTATGTGGTGTGTGTGTGTGACACATATCCTTTGTGTGTAAATACAGCCATGAGACTGTCATGGTGCACATGTGCAGGCACATGTACAAAGGACAACCTCAGATGTCAGTCCTTGCAAGCCCTCTACCTTGTCTCTTGCTTTTTACTACTTTGTGAATCAGGTTAACTGGTCTATGAGCTTCCAGTGAGGCTCTTGTCTCTAGCTCTCATCTCCATGTGTAACCCCTGGGATTACAGACCCACATGCTACCATGCCTGGCTTTACATGGATCCTGGGATTGGAAATAAGAACATCACACTTGTATGACAGGCACTTGAAGCACTGGCCCATCTCCCCAGCCCTCTCCATGTGTCTTGTAAGTAAGAATTTCAGGTTAGATGTTTCTTAGTGTTGAATTCTGCAGAACTGACTTTTCTGATACATAATAATTGTTCATCATGATACTATTACTTTCATAAACTTGTTTACTGGGTGGACTACCTCATAAGTATTAAGTAATAAACATGGAAAATAAAATTAGGATTTCCTCAGAAATCCTCAATCTCTTGAAAGATTTGCAACAAATAATAACCTGGAAATACTGAATTCTGCATAATTTGGGGAAATATGGACTAATGTTAACCCAGGAGTTTATTGAAAGTGATTTGGATTCTATGAATCTCCTCACAGAAATAATGAATGATTAGAGTTTCATTTGGGGTGTCAATCTTCAACTTGACCCCAGTTGTATTATTCCCATTGTGGAATATACAAGCCTCCTTGTATATTCAAAGACCCCAGAACTTGTCATCTACATGATCATACTTCCTCTCCACACCATAAATACTACTAGTTCCCAAGCAGAGGAGTAAGTTGAGTCTTAATGTTCTATAGACAAGACATTTGAAAATCCAGCCATTGAAAGTCTGATTGGGCCCACCACAATTCAATCATGCCAGTGCTGGAATATTTCTAGTTAGTGCAAGCTGAGAGCATTGCCTTATATTCTGATAGGGATGCATTAGACAGCACATCTATTCTCATAAGCCTATAGAAGAAGGCGTCCTTACCCAGGCAAATCCCATGATTGATGCCGCATCCACGCTTTGCCTCCATATAAGCTGCCTGGGTATTAAAATACTGACCACAAGATTTGAAGTCAGAGCTACTGCTGCAGAACAGTCTCTCCCTGTATTAATCCTAGGATGAAAACCCTTATGCAACCTAGCTTTCACATTCATCATGAAGCTTCATGGGAGAATTTATGGAAACTGTTCTTTGCTGTGTCTTGGATGAAATAAGAACTTACAGAAATGCTGGCTGTCTTCCCTTCTTTTCCCTCCTTGATCGTTCACGTCATGTGTGGAGTCTCAAACAGTCTTTAATAAGATAAAAGTCCCAATTTCTGAACCACTGAGGAAACCATCCAAAGCAGGAAGCATAGCTGGTGCTCTGGTAGGCAGCCCGCACTGTAATTGTAACCTCCTAGCCTGTCATTTCTTCCACTTAAGCAGGGTTCCGTATGTGAAGAGCGGTGGGAATGTGGCCACCTACACAGGGTGGATCTTTCCTAATCCTGATGCTGACCACAGCCTGCTTCAGAATTGGATCTTATGTAAAACCACAGATGTTCTGTTGTTCAAGGATTTATCCCACGCTAATCCATGGTATTGTTTGGACATAGCCTTCTAGTGTGTTCCTTTGTTGTTTAGTTCTCCCTTTGTTTACCAAAAGATGCTGAACATTAACAGGAACTTCCAGCCGCCGCTTGAAAAAAATCCCTTTAAGAAGAGCTGGTAAAACAGTTGAGCAGGCAAGGCATTTGCAACCAAATCTGATGACCTGAGGTCAAAATCTCTGGGACCCACATAATTAGGAAGAGAAATTCAACCCAACACCAGAAAGTTGTCCTCTGATTCCATCACAATACTATAACACACAGATAGATAGATAGATAGATAGATAGATAGATAGATACATACATACATACATACATACATACATACATACATGTAATAATTCTTACACACACACATACACAAAAACACACAGATAGATAGATAGATAGATAGATACATACATACATACATACATACATGTAATAATTCTTACACACACACATACACAGAAACACACAGATAGATAGATAGATGATAGATAGACAGATAGATGATAGATAGATAGATAGATAGATAGATAGATGTAATAATAATTCTTTTAGAAAGTTCAAATGATTCAAGAAAAAAAAAAACAACTGAGAAATTAGGACTGTTTGAGAAGGTGCCAGAGGCTTTTTTCCGTCTGCTTATAAAACCTCAGACCTAGTTAGCAGCAAGTTCCTCCCTGTTAGGTGAATGAGAAATGAACTGCAAGGTGCCTTCCGGCTCTAAGTTTGTATGATTTAAAGTGAACTGGGGTTTCCTTAAGAGCGAAGCTTTTTAATGATACAAGAAGTGGCTCTGAACCCTTAAGCTCTTCTTCAGAAATTCATTTCAAGGGACTGATTCGTGCTTTCAGTATTCATCAAAGCATGGACGCAGGCTAACCCGGTGAAAGCAAGTTTCTGTTCAGGAGCCTACCCTTCTGCTGCACGCTGCCTGTGAAGCATGTATCCTTAAACAAGGTTCACAACATCGGTGCAGGTCGATAGGAGATGTTTAAAGCAGATCAAATGTTCCTTAACCTCTTCATCCCCGCCTAGAGTAAGGAATCCAGTGAAATATTCCATGGATCTTAGTCTCCATTTTCATTAACATTCATAATTGTCTTTAAATGTTTTTTGAAAATATTTTTCTATATAATGTATTCTGATCATGGTTTTTCTCTCCCCAAATTTCTGCCAGATTTCCCCAACTTCCCACCCACCCAACTCTACACCTTTCTTCTTTCTTTCTTTAGAAAACCTTTAGGCAAAAGAATTTTTTAAAGAATAAAAAAGAACAGGAGACCATTTTCATCCTACTGGGTTGCTTTGCCTTGACTGTCATTGCTATAAGGGTTTGTGCCTTGTCTCAGTGCACCTAGCTACCTAGCTATGCCATGTTTGGTTGATATCCCAGGGCGGGGCTGCTTGTTTCTGAACGGACACTGAGGAGGAGTTACCATCTGGATGTATTATATGAGAGAAAAATAAAAGAAAAACTATGTGAGAAATGCATACATAATTATACACACACAAACAAAACACATAAAAGTACATTTAAAAACAGCATTTTATATATATATATATATATATATATATATATATATATATCACCTGTAAAAGGAAACAATGCCCACACAATGTGTAATATGAGACAACTGTTGCACATAGGGCCTTACTATATGGTTAAGATATGTATCCTGGTCATGCAAACCACCATAAGAGTGGTTTTTATACCCAGCAAGACTTATCTTTATTTTGCAAGCAGTTGTCAACTAGAGATAGCTTCTTGGATAGGAGAGAGACCCTGCGTCCACTTCCCCATCAGCACTGGGACTCCATCTGGCTTTGAACCTGTATAGGGATTGTGCATGTTGCCACAGTCTCTATGACTTCATATGTGCATCAGTTCTGTTGTGTCTGGAAGATACTGTTTTCTTGTTGTCCTTCATTCCGTGTGGCTCTTACAATCTTCCTACCTCCTCTTTCACAGGACTCCTGAGCCCCGAGGGAAGGATTTGATGGAGACATCCATTTAGGACTGAGTGTTTCAATGTCTCTCATTGAACGTTATCCAATTATGGATTAGTTCTGTATTAGTTCCCATCTACTGTAGGAAGAAGCTTCTCTGATGACGACTGAACATGTCCTCAGTCTAAATTCATAATCTGGGTTCATCTTAAATTCTGTGTTAAGTCAGACCTCTGAGCTACATTTGAAAAGCCAATCCACATAAAATTTACAGCTCAGGTTTGGACAGCTTTCTTCAAGCAGATCAGTTATGAAAAGAGACAAATAATAGATAACAGGATGAGAATTTACTTAAGGGATATATATGTGTATGTACATACATGTATATATGGCTACTAAATATAATATATATTCATTTAATATTCATAATTACCAGATAGGGTGATGATTATATCCCTGTATTACAGCTGGGGAAACTGAGGCAGAGTAAGCTTCTCAAGGTTACTCACCTCAATCATAAGATACAGAGACAGTACAGCTTCAAGGTCAAATGTTGTCCTACAAAAGGTTCAAGTGAGACACATTTACCCTGGACACACTTCTATACATTCTGACTTAGATACAGTGAAATGGGTTGAGCCTGGAGACAGAGGTCTGCTGGGACAAGCACAGGCTGGCTCATAAGAGCCAATTGAAAGATCTGGGGAAATTTCATCAGACAGTTAACTTTACAATTTCATGCTGGTCAGTTTGTAATTGTCCATGACACACTACTGACGCATAGTCAGCAATGGCTGTTATCCAGACTCTGCCCTCAACCCCTAAACCCACTGAGCCAGTGGATAAGTGTGGAGCTGCTCACCATTAACCGAATTACTTTCAAAAATTCTTTCTGTTGATTCTAATATCTGGGTATGATCATTCCTAGCAGTCTGTTAGCGCTCGTTCGAGAGAGAAGCGAGGTGAGCAGGCACGCTGTTCACTTTCTGATCTACAGTGTCCTTGGCAAGAGAATCCCAAGGGAAGGGCTGGAGGGTGTCTCTCACTGTGTAGAGCTCTTGCTTAGCACGCGTAAAAGCTGCTTTTATTCTTAATTCATGTGCTTAATCTTTATCCCAGCTTGAATTAACATTAATATTTCATCTGTTCATATTCAATGATTGATTTATTTAAGATTTTATTTTTAATTAAGTGTGTATAGGGGAGAGATGGCATATGCATGAGTACACTTTTGCAGAGAATCCAGAAGGCATCTAGAGGTAGAGCCAGTCTTAAGACCTGTGATGCAGCCATTAGGAACACAAATAGGGGCCTCTACAAGAGAAGTTCATGTTTTTAACCATTTTTCTAGTGTCTTCAACTTCTAAATTGTTATTTTGGAGAGCAGAGAGAGGACTCAGTCGCTAAGACTTGGTACTTGTTGCTCTTGCAGAGAACCCATGTTCTGTTCCCAACACCCACCCACTTGGTGGTCCGCAAGCATCTGTGACTTCAGTACCAGAGGACTGAATGCCCTCTTCTAACATCCATTGGAACAAAATGTGCATGTAGTATATTCAGGCAGAACACTCACATGTGTAACATAAAATAAATAAAATAAACATCTAAAAATAAATACATAATTAAATACTTTTAACCTCCCATCCTTCCATTGGAACTTCATTGTGATTTTTCTCTTCATTTTTAAAGATCTATTATGATTATTATTATTAGTTTTTATTATTTTAAAGTATGTATAAGATGTGTGTCTCTGCGTGTGTGTGTGTGCGCGCACGCACATGCATGTGTATTTGCATGTGAATGAGGTGTCTTCCAAAGGCAAGAGGCATTGCATCCCCTGAATCTGGAGTTATGATTCTGAGTACCTGACATGAGTGCTGGCACTCAAACTCAGGTCCTCTGGAAGAGCAGCAAGTGCTCTTAACCACAGAGCTATATACATGACCCTGAGACTTTCTTCTCTCTTATACAGGTTTGTAAAGAAGCATATTCTAACTATAGAAAGAAAGCGATCCATCACATACATGACAGATAAGAGAACTTTGTGACCTGTATTGTGATCTATTACATAAATATCATGTAAACTTAGTAGTGTGTGTGTGTGTGTATGTGTGTGTGTGTGTGTGTGTGTGTGTAGGAGGTAAATGTGTTCATAATATGTGTATTTATATATATGGAAACTAGAAGACAAACTTGGGTGCTGTTCAACACTTGAAATTTTGAGACAGGATCTCTTAATGCCCTGGAACTTGCCAAGAAGGCTTGGCTAGACAGCCCCTGAGCCACAGGGATCATCCTGTATTTTCCCACTAAACTCTGGGATTACAACCATGTACCAGCAAGCTCTCATGCTTGGAATGAAGCTATCCACACAGCCCATGAGTTTCATAGTTTAAAACAATAGTAACATGTTATTTCGTATCATTTCAGTGAGTTGGAAATTCACAGTGTATTGGAGGATGATTCATCTCTGCTCCTTTATATCAAAGATCTTAGCTGGAAAACTTATAGGTGACACACAGAATCATCTACACACTTGTCCACTCACACGTTCCACACTGGATTCTACATGTCAGATGATGCCCAAGGTAGAGTTACTAGCCAGAGCCCCTAGAGATGGCTAACACCCTGGAGTGGGATTCCAAACCACTATCATGGGGATAGTCTAAACATGTGCTATGAAACAGAGAGAATTAGGAGGAGGAGAGAACAGAAAATAAGGAAAATGACAAACGATACAGAGATGACAGGGAGAAAGATGATGGGAAATCCTCATATTCAGATCACATACTGTGTTGAAATTGTACCTTTGATGCCAAATTTTATTGGTCAAAGCACCTTCCAATTACACATACAGTGTGTGTGTGTGTGTGTGTGTGTGTGTGTGTGTGTGTTTGTGTGTGTGTGTGTGTGTGTTTATTCACCTTACATCCTGGTTGCTGTTCCCCCTCCCTCCTCTCTACGCAGTCCCACCCTCACAAATATCCCCCCACCCATTACCTCTTCCACTTTTCCTCAGAAGAGGGGAATCTTCCACCCCTTGCATACCCACCTATCCTCTGACATCAAGTTACAGTAGGACTAAGAATATCCTCTGCCACCGAGAACCAAGCAGGCAATTCAGCTAGGGGAACATGATCCAATGGCAGGTAACTGAGTCAGAGTCAAGTGAACGTCTCACACACACACACACACACACACACACACACCTCTCTAATTGTTAGAGGACCCACCTAAGCTGCACATCTGCCACAGATGAGTAAGGGGCCATGTAAAGGTCATACATGATCTTTGGTTGGTGTTTCAGTCTCTATGAGCCCTCATGGGCATAGGTTAGTTGACTCTGTGGGTCTTCTTTTAGTGTCCTTAATCCCTCTGGCTTGTCCAATCCTATCCCCCATTCTTCCACAAGACTCCCGAGCTCTGCCTGATGTTTCTCAATGAGTCTCCACATCTGTTTCCATCCTCTCCTAGATAAATCTTCTTGAAAGACAGTTATGCTAGATTCCTGTATTCAATCATAGAAGAGTATCACTAATAGTACCAAGGGTTGGCTCTCTCTCATGGGATGGCTCTCAAGTTGGGTCAGTCATTAGTTAGCCTTTTCCTCAATCTCTGCTCCATCTTTATCCCTTGCATCTTGTAGGCAGGGCAAATTTTGGGTCAAAGGTTTCATTGGAGGGGTTGATGTGCCACTCCCTTCACTAGAAGTCCTGCCTGGCTACAGGAAATGGCCACTTTAGTCTCCATATCCCCAGTTGCTAGGAGCCTTAACTAGGATCACCCCATAGACTCCCAAAAAGTGTCCCCTGTCCCAGGTCTCCAGCTAGTCCCAAAGATGATTTTAATATCCAGAGTGCACCATCAATTTTCTCTAAGAGCCATTGGAATGGATATATATTCTTGAAGCTACATTTAGGAAGATAGACTTAGTCAGAATAACAGATTTATATGGAACAAATCCTCAAATGTCCCTTAAATAACTCTGTGCCTTTCAAGTTCAGGGTAGATAGATGACATTTGATAGATAAGTAGATGTTAGAGATAAGCAGACAATTGATATGTAATATAGAGATGATAGATAGCAGATTAGACAGATGATAGATGATACATAGAAAGATAGATAGTATATAGATGATAGATGAAAATAGATAGAAGATACATAGATACATAGATGGATATATGATAGATTGATTGATAGAAAATAGATAGATAGATAGATAGATAGATAGATAGATAGATAGATAGATAGATAGAAATAGACAACACATGCATGCATCAGAATGATTCAGTAGAATACAGTTTTCTAAGTTCCTCTTGCTTGAAAGTTGCTATTCAGATGTTGACAAATACTTGCATAGTCTAAAAATATCTCTAGGCTCCTGTCTGAACCTGGGCACTGTGCCAGAGTCTGGAGAGATAATGACAACATTATAGAACTACTTCCCCTAATGAGCTACAGTTTTTCAAGCAACATAAACTTAAAGGAACCAGGAAATTACACAGGATGAGTTTTATATGATAACCACAATGAGAAAAATGCTGTGGGGGCATTTTGAACAGACACAACAGGCTTGAGAACTGGGAAAAGTATCACCAAGCAAGTGACACCTGAGATAGTAAGCAGCTCAGGAAATGAATACTCATGTTAGAGGAAAAGAATTGGGTGAGTTCAAGAGAGATGTCAAAGCAATTTCACAATTCCAGAAGTAAAAGAATATGACATTAGTAGAAGTGTAACTGGTTCACTTGGTAATCAGATCTGGATATGTTTCATGAAATATATATCAAGAAAGATGTCAGTCATTTTGAAATTGGCTGAGGCCATTAATCAAGTCTTGTGATCCCAAGATGCTTTGAACAGGGTTCCAAATGTCCTATGAAAAGAAGTTATACTGTAACCTCAAGTCAGAGACTCTTCCAGGATGGCGCACCTTCCAGGAAAGTGTTTTTTTGTCATATTTTGTCCACCCAATACCCACAGTATCAAATGTTCCTATCACAGAAGAGTGCAATATCTCTTTGTTATATAACCTTTTAAGAAAATATCACCTTAATTCTATGGCCTTCTAAATGAATTTTCCTCTACTGAATATCAAGTTTTGTGGAAATGCCACTGGATGGTCTTGCTGTTAGTCAGTTTAAGGAATGGATGATAACTCCTGGCTTATGTATAGTTTTGTAAATCTCAGTCTAAGACAAGACCTTCCATCCTAGGCTTCCCAAGCATCACTTCACATCAAACCATCAGCCAAGGCTACTGCTCTTCTGAAAGTTTTACCATGCACTTCAAGGGAGAACTGCATCTGGAGATGTGTGGCTTAGAGTAGCTTCAATTAGGATTTGACAGAAGTTTCAGCAGCAACCCTTGAGTCAGTGATGCTCAAGATATGAAGCATCTCACAGAAGCGCTAGTGTTCTGCCTTGATACATACACAAATGCCGGTCACAACAGAAGGCTATAGATTTAAAATTGAGCCTAGGACATCAGCCTCAGCCTAAAATACCTGTTAGCAGATTGGTTCATCTGGCTCCTTTAGTCATAAATATAGAAAAAAAAAGTACCCAGGCAATATCACTTCAGCAGAAGAGAAAAATAATAACATATGCTATGAATTATTAGACTCCTCACTGGCTATATTTGTATTTTCCTCAGGCCTTATTCAGAAATCTTATGCCCAGAAGTTACTACAACAGCAGTAAGCGTGATGATCAAGGGACATAGTCCGGAAACAAAAGGTCCTTTACGCAGGTGACAGATTATATCACAATTTTGAATATTAACCTCTCAGTTACGCAGCATCAAGTATAAATTCTCCAACATTCCCAGCCTCCTCCATACTCTCACAGTGGCCTGAGCATGTCCTATGGCTAAATATTACATGCCTCCATATCTCCTTAAGTGTCCTCTGAGAAGCTTGGCCTACAATAACAGCCAAACAATGTCAGAGAGCTGATTTGAACCAGGGCCTTTCTAATATCAGATCCTTCAAACTTTTGGTTTTTGTGTTGGAACTTTTAATCTGAAGATGTATAGGAAAACTATCCAACCACTCATCTGGAATCATAACTCTTGGAATAACAATACTACTACTTTTCAAGTTAATATCTTTTTTAGGTGATATTATTATTATTAGTGATTATTATTAGGTGATATTATTATTATTATTATATTATTAGTTGGTGAATTAATATCACCAACTATTTTCTTGTCTAGTATTCCTTACATAAAATTTGCACTAAACTAGCATGTTTCAGGGTATCAATGTGCTTGCCACAGTTCTGTCCTGTGAAGTATTTAGAGTCATAAAGATTAAGGAGAAGCACATGCCATCTAAACCCACCACACCCTACATTCTTGACTGCAGTAGATACTCACAAACGTGGGAATGTTCTTAAATGAGCACCAGAAGTTTGTCCTTGAAGGAACTGTAAGTTCTGTGGGTCACTTGCCTCCCACACGGCTCTAAGGCTCTCCTTCTTGTCTGTTAAGGGAAGGAGTGTGTCCAGTTAGTGGAAATGCTTTTGTAGAATAATGAACTATTGGCCTGGAAAGTCCAAGCAGTGCTCACATAGCTCATCTTGAGAAAGAAACAGATGCACTCAGAATAACAGCCCAACAAGTTACAAAGAGAAATGTTCTTACTCAACACATCAGTCTATATACAAACAAGAGATTCTCAGAGAACACTAAACTTAAAATCTTTCACATGCTTCTATGAAAATAGTGTGTTTATGCGCATGGGTATGCATGTGTGTGTATGTGCATGTGTGTGTGGGTGTTTGGGTGTGTGTGTGTTTGTGTGTATGTGTATGCCTGTGTGCGTGTGTGAAAAGGGATAAACTTTTTTTGACACGTCCTCACCCCTGAAGGAGATGATGACTTACCTATAGAATGTTTGGAATTCTCTTCAATGTTGTGAAACTTGTAACATCATGAAGATATGCAGCCCTTAGAGAGGAAGAAAAGAGATAATGGTGCTAACCCTCAGATTAAATGAAATAATATTAAAATAAGATTCAAAAACACAACAACTCAACAGCAGTGCAATCAAGTGATGTCCAAGGAAAAGCAGTGTGCTGTGCACGTGGATGCAAGCTTAACGTAGAGAGAGAGAGATAAATGTATAGACCTATCATCCTGTGGAAGCCGAAACCAACACCACAGCTCACTCTGTGTATTTAAAGATATAATTACTTAAGCAGCCCACTAACTAAATTTAAACATATAATTGTTTAAGTCTCTATTGTAAGCAAAATAATTTTTGCAAACTCTTAAATCCATTCAGAAAAAAAAAGTTAGACTCAGCTGCAACTAGAAAAACAATCAAAAGACGTTGAATAGCATCTCTCAAGTGATAAGAATATATTCAACTATAATTCAGTCTAATTTAGACCGCTAACCAATTAAATTAAAATTTCATGCCATTCTCAGAGTATTAAAACCTAATTTTATTTTAAAATAAACTTTTTTTTAAAAAACCATTCATTTGATTTTTCTTAAGTATTTCTTAAGTATTGAATTTCATACTCAATGAAATAATAACAGGTGGCCACATAGGCTTAAAAAAGATTTGATTATGAGTCCAGGAGAAAACTACAATAACAATATTTTTATTCTAAGCACTATAGTTCTAATATCTTTGAATATAACGTCTTTTAGTTACAGTATCTTCATATCTAACAGAAACAATGTTGTAATAGCATTATGTGCCCAACATGGGCTACACAGTACTGTATCAAATTTTTACCTTTGTCCTACTTTCCCAGAACTCATCCTACTCCTGTAAGCAGAGGAATTAGAGGGTTCACACCCACTACTAAGAAACGCTAGGCAGGCACTGTTCAAGGGCTCCCAAGTGGGTTGTTAATGCCTTGAAGTAAAGATCCTAAGATAATCCAAAGAGAATGCGTTTGCAGCTGAGGTAGGGCATCTCTGATTATTAAAGTGATTGGTCACTGGAATGTAACTCTCTAAATCAGACTTGAAAAACGTTTGACTAGATGGTATCACCTAGTTGTTTCAATCTCAAAACAATGAAACAAACAAACAAAACCGTGTAGTAGGACACCCTGAAAACCCAATGATTTCATTTCTTCTACCTTCTGTGTTCCTGTATATATTTATCTTTTCCTACTAGCTATGTCCCCTAAATACTATCTAAGGAGATATGCGTAAAGTTTAGTGAAAGATAGGGAATTTATGAGACCTACTTTGAATATAGCAGGCAGATAATTTTTAATTCTGGGATCAATGTGGGATTTTAAAAATAGGTACAAGGTTCACCCCAACATCCGAGCTGTCTGTAACTCATGTGGGAAGTGCCAGAGAAGCAGCCAGTGTTTGTGAGCTGTCATCCATGCTGGGCTGGGATTTTTGTTGATGGATTTGTTTTTGAGTCTCCTGTCCTTATGCAAGTAAACCCTCATTCACAGCCCTGTAAGTAACCCCAGTAAACTCACTGGGTTTTCCAAAAAGAAACTAAGCAGACAATATAAAAAACTCTATAAGCACAAGCTTCTTAAAATTAGCAAAAGTCATGGGGCAAGCTCTTTAAACTGAACTTATCAGAGATCCTATTTAGAAATATTTAGATATGACTTTTGAGGCTTTATTCTATACCTAAATTCCTTATGCAAACAAACAATGAAGTACATAGGGGTCTGAATATAGAATTTGAAATTGCTTGTGCTGAATAAGATAGTTAATTGTAGAGAAATGTCATTGAGTCTTTTATCTTAAAGAAATTAGGAAAGTCAGCTGCTCTCGAGAGACAGCTAAGTAGTTAAGAGCGCACGTTGCTCTTGCAGAGGACCCAGGTTTGATACCCAGCATCCGTATGGTAGTTCACAAAGGACCTGGCTGTGTTCAGTGTCAAACTCCTACATGGTGATTCACAACCATTCGTAACTCCAGTTCCAGGAATCTGATACTCTATGTTACCTGTGGGCACCAAACATGCACATGAAACTTACACATGCAGGCGAAATAGTCACACATTTAAAAGAAGGAACAAAATCTAAAAAAGCATTTTTAAAATATATTGGGGAAGCCTTTTATCCCACTTGCCAGACTGCAAGTGAGCACATCTAGATTCCTAATAGTAGACAATATTATTTCCCACCCTACCTCACCTCTAGCAGTATCCATCAGCTGGCAGTTTAGGGAAACATTTATGCAGGATCTACATACCTGAAGAGTCCTTCATTCTCAAGCAGTACCTACCACCTAAACCCAATAGAACTTGCCATATTTAATGCATGATTCCACTTTCTTAGGAAATGTTTTAATAACTAACCGTAAGAGTTATCACAGAAAATACTATTCAAAGTTTGGCAAGTGCGCCAGAATTTCAAATACCCTTCCCAACCTAACCTGTGAGTTGAAATATAGCTTCTTCTAGAATGAAGAGAGGCCATATGGAAAGGATAACGTGAGAGTCATGTGCAGTGAATTAGGACAGTTAATTAAATAAGAGCATCCTCTGGTATGCTTTACTGAACCCAAACAGCTACAAGGCTAACAAGCAATTCAACACATCATTAAAATTTAGCAACTTTTAGAGTCTGACATGGCCTGAAAAATTGAGGTGGTACCATTTCATGGTGGGACATGCCTTAATCCCAGCATACAGGAGGCAGAGACCGGAGGTTCTGAGTTTGAGGCTAGTCTGGCCTACAGAGCATTCAGACAGCCAGGGCTACACAGAGAAACCCTGTATCAAAAAAAAAGTGAGGGGGAAAGGTCACTATAGATTCATAATCTATATTTCAAAGTATGATTGCCGTTAGCCATTAGAATTGGTTCATTCTTTTCTATTTTATTATAAAATGATTACTTTATATATTTAGGATTATATATTTCTCCCTTCTGTTTCCTCCCTCTAAACCCTCCCATATACCCTCTCCTGATCTTTTTCAAACTCATGGCCTCTTTTATTATTAGTTATTGTTAATGTATACGTGTATGTATGTGTGATCTCTCTCTCTCTCTCTCTCTCTCTCTCTCTCTCTCTCCCTCTCTCTCCACAGACAGACAGAGAGACAGACAGACACACACACATACACACACACATATATTTGATTAGAAATGCATATTTCTTTTTTGTTTTTGTTTTTTGTTTTGTTTGTTTTTTTGTTTTTTGGGTTTTGGGGGGTTTTTTGTTCTTTTTTTTTAGTGTATATTTTATTAATTTACATTTCAGATGCCATCGCCTTTCCCCATTTCCCCTCCCTATAAATTCCCTATCCCATCCCCCCTCCTCCTCTTTGCTTTTAGATCATTTGAATTACATGCAAGTATTCAGGTCAGTTCTAGGTTGAGGGACTAGCATACACAGTAGATGCAAATAGTTAAGGAACAAGCAAGACAATAAATACAAATAGTCAACGAACAAGCAAGGCAATAAACAAAATTCTACAAACACTCCCATGATCACTGTTTCTAAGGGCTTATCAGGATGACCAAAATATCTGAGCCAACTTCCCTGTCCTAGCCCAAAGTCATTTTCATGTCTGAAGCCTACTTCCTTGTTCTAGCCTAATACTTAGATTCCTGCCTGAAATTACTTCTTTGAGAAACACGTATTTCTAAGTGATGTGAGATTGTGTTCCCTAGTAAGGTCAGAAGCTACACCCACAAAGTTTCACCAATGTGATTGCCTAAGCATAAGCTGAGCAAGGACAATAATGAACACGCTACCATGGATGAGGGCCAAGTACCAGAAGCCTCCATCATACACAAAGAACTATAGACAACTACAACACGCTGAGAGGAGAAATTGTCTTCCTAAGGAAAGAGTATACCAACTGATTATCCAACACCAAGTGGTCAGCCTGAAAAACATATGTAGGAGGAACATTACTTTCTTACTCTTTATGCTTTCTGTGGTAAAGCATCTAAAACACAGGGAGGATGTTTGAAGGACAGATAATAAGGGAACTCGATCATTCAAGAACTCAGAACAACTGTTGAGCAATGTAGCATTTTCCACAAGAGAAATTGCCCATTTGTTGTTGTTTTTTTTAATAATGCACACTTTTTTAAATTCACATTCAAAGCCTTAGCTCTACATCTGAAACACCCTACTCTCCCAAGCTTTCAAACTATTTTCTTTCATTCCTGAATGTGCAAGAATTATAATTTGGTTTTGTGTACAAATAACACTCATGAAAATGTGCATCCAGCACTTGTAAACAGTGACCTAGGTTAATAAGTAGTAGAGAAGAAAAAGGTTCGTTTCTTCTGTTTATTTCCTCACGCATTACTGGGAAGGGTTATATTCAAAACTAACATTGAAACACATTTATGTCAATATTTTCCTTCTAAGAATTTGTGTACAAAATATCCTCTAACACAGAGATATTTGGTGCCTAAATAGCAGTGTTTAACCACCCATTCACATGTACCTGTAAGTTTTGATTGCCATCAAAGCTCTGGTAAAAACTAGAGTTACATTGTGAGGTGGTTTGAATAAAAACGGCCTCCATAGGCTCACAGAGTTGAATACTTGGTCACCAGAGAATGGAACTATTTGAAAGGATTAGTGGCCTTGTTGGAGGAACTGTGTCACTGACGGTAGGCTTTCAGGTTTTCAGAAGCCCAAGCAAGACCCACAGGCTCTCCTTCTTCCAGCTGCCTGCACACCCAGAACTCTCAGCTCCTTCTCAGCACATGTCTGCCTGCATGCCACCATGCTCCCCACAATGTTGGTAATGGACTAACCCTCTAAAACTGTAAGCCAGCCCCAATTAAAGACTTTTCTTTATAAGAGTTACTGTCGTCACGGTGTCTTTTCACAGCAACGAAAAACTGACTATGACATGAATGGGAAAGAATTGGCTAAGGTAAGACTAGAAAAGAATGATAGGTCTACTTTCCAAATAATTCAGATAAATGTTGATACAACCACAGCATCTCTTTTCCTGGCTGTGTTTAGATTGTGGCCTTGGTACATCGTCTGTGACGTTCGTGGAGGAATTCTTCTAGCTGAGCCCAGGGATGGAAAATGACCCACACAGGCTATTCCAGGGAAATCAATGACGCTGCAGTCAAAATGCAGGCTATGTTATCAAGCTTTGTGATACTAGCACAAAAGGCCTGAGACAGGCTACTTTAAGAAAGGGGGCTTTATTTAACTAGCAGTCTTAGAAGAACAAGTCCAAAGTCCAGCAGCTCCACGGTCTGAGAGACTGAAGAGGAGAGTCAGCAGCAATGAGAGGAGTGACCACATCTCAAACCAGAACACAAAGGCTGATTGCCTCTATGGGATGTTCTCTGTTTTTCCATTTCTTTTTTGTTTGTCTGTCTTTGTTGGGTTCAATTTTAGCTTCATTTATATCTACCTTTGATTTCCTTTACAATCCTCTGGTTTTTCAGTGTATTAAGGGCTGTCTGATTTCAAATGATACTCTAATTTGTGAGAAATTATCTGAAGTGGCAATGAAAAGGAAACAGACATAAAGCTGCCTTCTCTGTGGGGAAGTAAATTTGCTTGCATATAAATGCATGCCCTCTCAGACTGTTCCAGGCAGCAGATTAATTGCTTTGTCTAGAAGTCTATCACTGTCAAGGAAAGATTCAAACTCAAGATTTTTCATCTTGCCTTACTTCAGCAGATCATTTATAATCAGGAAATGCATGCATGCTGAATACTAAAATCCTAAACACTAGACTACAAAAAGATAGATCCCTTACCTTTCAGAAAAGCTAGTTGAGGAGACAGAGCAAGTGATAGACACAATGTCTGATATCATGAGAAGACCAGGGGTAGAAGGAGAACAGCATTGCTTATAATCACTCTGCCTGTTCTTCCAAGGCATCTCTGGACTAAAGGAGTTTGTTTCCCTGCCTTCCTTCATAGGCACATGAAAGCCCAAATAAAAAGAATGTCAAATTCCATGACAAATTAAACCACTGTAGCTATATAATTTGATAGTTGATGATAATTAATCAATATTTTGTTATTTTATTTTAAATGTGAAAGTTTATTTTAACAGAAGTCAACATTCATATATCAGGCTCAGGACAACAGAGCTTAGTGGTAGAATGCGTGCTTGGCACATTGAAGGTTCGAGGTTGAGCTGCCATACTGAAAATGAATGAAATAAAATATAAAATGTTACAAGTGCCAATTTTTCCCACATTTAATATCTTCAATTTGCAGACATTAAGTTGTTTTTTTTTTAATTATCCTAACCTGTTTAGAAGAAGATTCATTCCTGGTGCTTTTGTCCTGGAGATAATGCTATGACTGTGATATGACAATGTGTTATCCATAAATCATACCCTAGGAAATTCTTGTGCCTTGAAAGTTATTTGTAGGATTTTATGAAATCCATCTCTCATTTCAGAAAACTATTTCTCATCCAGATCCATACCTGGTATGTTCGTTTCCTTTCCAATGATAAAATGTCCTGACCGAAAAAACAACTTGGGGAAGAAAGAAATTACTTTGGATTTCAGTCCCAGAGTCCACCATAGCAGGGAAGACACAGCATGTAGGGCCAGACAATACAACCTCAAAGCCTGCCTCCCTCCATCAGGCATCTGTTCCAGCAAGGCTACACCTCCTAATGGGTCCATAACCTTTCCAAACAGGACCACAAGCTGGTGGGGACCAAGTGTTCTAATATATGAGCTTATGGCATCATTTCATATTCAAACCACATCTCCTGGTAAATCTAAGAGAAGCCCTCTTCCCTTGTCAGTAAGGAGCTTAGAGAATTATTAGGCTATCTTCCTGGGGGCTTTGGTACCTGCTTATGAGAAACTTCAAGGTGTGATAATATCTCAATTGAGTTTCTATAACAAATTACAATCAAGTGGGTCACTTGACAACTACAGAAATTTCTTTATCACAGTTTTGGGAACAGGAAGTCTGAGTAGGCAGACTTAACAAGGACACATTCCAAGGAGAGCCTCTAGTCACCCAGGTTCCACAGTATTTTGTTTATTTAAAATTTTTTGTATTATTTGGATAAACATTATATTGAAACATATTTAAATACTCCTTATTAAAATAAACAAAAATTACCTTTAAGGGCATTTGCTTAATTAAACATAGACCGGGTAACATCCAGTGTGGTAATTTGAAGGAGATGTCCCTGATAGTCTTGTACATTTGCATACCTAGTCCCCACTTGGTGGCGCTGTGTGGAGGCTTAGAAAATGTGGCTTTCCTGAAAGAAGTATGTCACTGGGGCAGCCACTGAGACTGCAGAGCCTCATGTCATTTGAACTTTCCCTTCTCTGCTTGCTGCTTCTAGTTCAAGATCTGAGCACTTGGCTTTCATGCCTGCTCTTCACCATCGTGATATGCTCTTATCCCTCCAGAACTGTAAGCCCACGTAAGCCCTTCCTCAAGTTGCCTTGGTCATAGTGTTTTATCGCAGTAATAGAAAAGTAATGAATACATTCTGTTTTCTAGTTTTCTGTCCATTTATGACTGCTATAAAACTTGTTTAGAAGCCTTCTATCTCTCCTGCTCATGTAAGCTTCCTGGAAAGATAAAATGAAAGTACTAATTTTACAGGGA
Source organism: Grammomys surdaster (assembly GCF_004785775.1). Classification (NCBI taxonomy): domain Eukaryota; kingdom Metazoa; phylum Chordata; class Mammalia; order Rodentia; family Muridae; genus Grammomys; species Grammomys surdaster. The sequence continues at coordinate 1,680,908 of NW_021604567.1, forward strand.
GGCCAAGGTAATGTAAAATTTTTTAATGATAAGCCATAGTTAATATTTATTTATTCACATTTTAAATGCTGTTTTAAAAGCAGCATAACACTGCTATCACAGCACCTAAAATTAACAACATCACCATTTTGGAAGCAGGAGCACCTGTCAGAGAGGCCAGAAAAGATCAAGCAATATAGGAATTCTCCCCTTGAACGGATTGCTGGTCTCTCTCAGCTGAGTGGATAGTCCAGAAATCAACTAATATCTGGACCAATTCTCCAGGTTTGAATATAAACAGTAGGGATTATTGATGTTCAAAGTCAGAAAAACTAAACCAAAACTTACTGGTAAAAAACGTGAAATTCACATACACACACACACAATTCTACAGGCAACTATGGAATGCTGAGAATGGGAGAAACAATCTTACACGGGAATAGCCTACCAGCTGGTTATCCAGTACTCAATGATCATCCCTGAAAACATACAAGTACATTATACAGACTGAGAAGGTTGTGTTTATGTACCTAGAACTATTATATATACATATACATACACATACATATACGTGTGTGTGTGTGTGTGTGTGTGTGTGTAATAACAATCAATAGGGAAAAAGATGCCATGAATTTGAAAGAGAGCAAGGAGGAGTATATAGAAGTGTTTAGAGGGAAGAAATGGAAAGTAATAGTCTTAAAAATTAAGGAAATATTTTTTAAGTCTTCTCATGTGGAGGCAAGGTAGGATTCACAGAAGAAGGAGGAAGAGTAGGAGGAGAAAAAGAAACAAGGATGAAGAGGGAGAGGAGGAGGAGGAAGAGGAGGAGGAGGAGGGGGAGGAGCAAGAGAAGGAGGAGAAGGAGGAAAAGAAGAAGAGGAAGAAGAAGAAGAGGAAGAAGAAGAAGAAGAAGAAGAAGAAGAAGAAGAAGAAGAAGAAGAAGGGGACAACAACAAAGGGGAGGCAGAGTGACTGGAGTACGAACGAGGAGAAAATCCAAGTTTCCATATATAGACATAATATGTAATGATTCAAGTGTACTAAACAGGAATCATTACAAGAACCACAATTTAAAATGTGATTTTGAAATCAAATTCTAACTGATCACAATAGGTTGACTGGTTGTAAGCTTCCAGAAGAGTTGTTACAAATACTGCTAAATAGACAGTGTTCCTGTAGTGGTAAGAAGTATATAATAGATGACAAAGTAGCAATTGCTTCAAAGACAGGAAGGCAGACTAATGTCAAAATTAAAGCCCACACCTGAAAGTTAAATGTGAATAACCAATAGCCCAGAGTAAAGCCAGGTTTTACTCCAGTGAGCATCTGAAAGCACACACGCACACTCCAAGCTGGTGCAGTAAAAGATTTCTAGCCAGAAATAACATGAGAAAACACTGTCATACTAATTTTAAAGGGTGACGTTCTTCATCTTCAAGGATTGTAGTTCTGAAAATATTCAATTGTAGAGAGCGTGTAAGGACCTCCATCAAAAGACACCAAGATGATCTAAAATTTAAATGTAGACCGTAGAACATTTAAACACAACACAGCAAATTTACTACATACACATAAGCCTCTGCAGTAAAGAGCCCGCAGACAGCTGAGGAGTATGTTATAAACTGCAGGCTACGCCAATCTGTTATGTGAATGACTGTCAATATCCAAATCTGAAATAATTTCAGTGATGGGAATAAACATTAAATATTTACCAGCTGGTGCACTGCTGGGTCGATGAGACCCAGCTCCCTCCCATGAGAGCACACAATAATAAATGAATAGACCTTGGCTCCCAGCAGCAAGAAGGGGTCGCAAATCAATGGTACCACCAGGAGCTCATCAATAGATTAAGCGATAAATGGAGGTTGCTGTCATTTTTTACAATGTTGCAATTAAGTCTGTGTGTGGGGGGGGGGTGATTAAAAGGAGTTTTTTGCTATGTTTGCTTTATATACTTTCAAATTTACTAAATTAATGTTTAAGGAAATCCCAGCTAAATTGCATATTTTTAAAAGGACATCTTGTCCCAAACTTATAAGGGGACTTAATATTAAATCCAGTCCCTATTCCTAAAAATAATTTAGGTTAAGAACTTCAGCTCTGACCTAGTGCTAAAAAAAAAAAAAAAAAAAAAAAAAAAAAAAAAAAAAAAAAAACCAAAAGTGCAATATCTAAATTCTTGAGACAGAAAGGGAAATGACGTTACAATTAATAGTTGTCATGGGAACCTATAGAAGCAAACAAACAAAAAAGCAATGTTTTTCTCTTTCTTTAATCTTTTTATTCTATCAAAGCTCATGGCTTCTGAGTTTATCCTGAGCCCCTGTAGTTCCCAAATAATGGCTTATAGAACATTTTGGTGCGGATGCTGTCTCTTAGAGATAAAGATAGTGAACTTTAAGAGTAGAATCAGAGTTGTGCACTTATTCAACAGAGTGATTGGTAGTAAGAAATCCATTAAAAATATGAGTGGACTTTTCATACAGCCCTTCACAGACTTGCTGAGATACAGCCTTTTGTCAGACAGCACGACAATGTCATCTTCATGGTCCTCATTCCTCTCGTTCCAGTTGTATTAGTCACTTGTCTTGAAAAAGTACTTGGCAATAGCAACTTAAGAAAGAAGGGGTCTATTTGGGCTCACAGTTTGGGGTTATCACCCATCACGGTGTAAAACGCACAGGGGCAGGGACTTGGAGACATGAGAGAGATGAATTTTGGGGCTCCGCTCTCTTCTTAAATCCCATGCCTTGGAATGGTGCCTTTGTCCATCAGCTAACCCAGTCTAGAATCTCCTTTAGAGAAATTCCCAGAGGTTTGAGTCCTAGATGTTTCCAGAGTTGGTCAAGTTTACAATATTAACCACAACACCAATCAAGGCCTATGTGACTCATCTTAACACATAAGCAAATCCCATAATGCACAGTGACCGGTTCTGTAACCAAAGAGTTGGTTCCCACACACTTTAGGAATAAAATAACACTGACAGTGAAGACACCTCGGTAGAATTAGAAAACCCATCTCTTTGGAACTGGTGTTAATTAGAGAGAAACTCCAGACACTGTTTGATACAACCAAAAGTTTATTTCTGTACTCAAAAATGCTGTTTCTATGATTGATATTTTTATAAATAATAATTCTCTACATATTAATATTCTATTCATTTGGGATATTTGGAGGAAAGACATGTTAGAACTTTTTTTACTGTTAAAATCATGGGATACTGTTAAAATCTATTTGTTTAGAATAGATTATTTAGGCACCATTCAAAATAATAAGTTTCATAACAACATCATGATACATGTATGTAATGTATTTAAATCATATTCATGCCTACCACTCCCTGTTGGCCCCCTTCTTCCTACTGGTTCTACTTTCCCTGAATAGATCCTCTGTTACTTTCATGTTCAAAAAATAAAGTTGATTCTTTGTCATTTTACATATTTTATCTCTGTATTTTCAAGCGTGAAATGTTTTTAAGTATCTCTGAAAACTTATATTATTTTTCTATGGCATGTATACTTTTATGGAAACTTGAAAGCCTGTTAAGTATTGTCCATGAAGGTACACACATGTCAATAGTGGAAATTATCTACTATAGTTAAACTAGTTAAAATGCTCCCAGTATGAATCACTTTATGAGAGATAACAATAGCTTGACATGTTCTTTTTTTTATTCTTTGAATCTATATAGACTCTGTAAATCCTCTGGGAGAAAGGCTTAGACAGTGCCTGTGTTTCCTACAGCCTTTTATATCAGGCCATGTCTAAAATATAGATGCTAACATGCACCTTTGATGAAAATATTAAGTCATTCCATACACGTCAGCATTTATTTGTTGTGCCTCTACTGTGTGCTACAAGCCAGGAGATGAACAGACATGTCAAAAGCATAACGCAAACTCATGTAACCTCACAGGTTTGAAATAAGTAAAGTATGAAAACATACATGCAAAAAGAAAAATATACATGTAAATAGAAAATGTTGCATTTCCCAAAACTGTCTTGGTGCGAGAGCTTTTAGAGAAGAGAATATGTTGAAAAGTCCTGTCAGTGAGATTGCAGAAAGCACCTGAGTAGAAGATGCTCATTCATATTTTCACAGGAGCAGAGATCAATTGTGTCCCTGTGTCTTCCAGATCCTCTGACAGCTGAGTAAGCAAGCTGGTGGTAGACATCAGAAGACACCGGCCATAGTGCATAGAGGGACAAAAGAATTGGATGGCCTCTCATAAAATTCAGAAGAGCAAAGATGACTGAGGGACTGAGAAAAGGAAAGAAAAGAAAATAGAGCAAAATACAGGAGGCATCGGAGATCATCTTCTTGGAGGTCAGGCCAAGGAGAGCCCAGTGAACATGTGCATTGTGTTTGTCCTTAATGCTTTCATATGTCTTACTATAGGACTTCTATTCATATACAATCCCTACCTTGTGTTCCAGCAAACAGTCAGAAAATGTCACACACACACACACTCTCTTGTTTTCTTAATAAAACTATTGACTCTACTATGTACAACATGTAGACTGGTACAGGCTTAACGATCAGGATATCCTGGGGGATAGTTGGCACCAATATAGTTACAGCTATTAAAAGAAAAATCTATAAGTAGCTCTAGTTTGGAAGGCACTAAAACTGGTACAATTGGTCATCTTTACGAAACCACACAAAAATACAAAGCCAGTTACAGGGATTTGAGAGGGTGTCATACAAATGAGGGATATTCACATCCAAGCTTTGTTGGCTTCAAAGTAAATCCACTTCTGCTTCTGACTCAAACGTAGGGGATTGTTCTTAAAAGATACAACAATTATGCTATTATGCGAGGCCATTCACTTAAGAACCTCTCAAATCCATATAATGTGGAGAGGAGATGGAAATATATTTTAAAGACTACTTATAAAGTCAGTGTTTGTCATTAATTATACAAATCATTTCCTATGTGCCCATCTTTAACACATTCTTTTAATTAAATGCAGGCCTAATATAGAAACCATCTCATTATGTTACTATAATCAGATAGGAACAGTTTCTCTCATTACATTTAAATGCACTGCCATTCCCAGTGTCAAGGTAAACATATATAGACTGTTGATTGCAATTACTCATTAAACTTGTCAAGAATTTGCATAGGTTATGGGCCATACTATTATTGTAATGATTATGGGAGGAATGGAAAGTGAAATGCATGACTTTTTATGCTTCTGATAATGAAGAATGTGTTTCTACAGACGAACACACACTGCTGTCAGTATGCTTCAACCATTGGCTGAGATTCCCTTCAATCTATGCTTTTCTGTCAGCTCAAGGACTTTTTCTCCAAAAATTTCCACTGAGACTTCAGAAAACAAAAGAACACACAAAATATGTCACAGATGCAGATTCTTAATCTGAATATCATGTTTCTACCTGAGTTTATGCTGACTTTGCATTTGGTGATGAAACTCTAGAGGCAAGAGGGAAAAAGGTTATCTGATAGTTCTACTTTGCCATGGAACAGTGGCAATCAGCTCAGGCTCCTAGCCCCCATCTCCTGTCATTAATGTCAGCTCTTCCTGTGGCTGACCATACCCCTGCCTGTCACTCTGGTATCCTAGGTCTGTGCTGAGACTGCTTAAGGGAGAACAAATGATTTGAGGCATACCAATTGGACTGTCTTTTCTGGGATATTGTGTGAAGCAACAGCAGAATGAACAGGATATGCAAGCCATTGGAGCTGGCTATTCTCAAGGACACCGGTCAAAGCAGACACTCTAGTAGATTCTAGACAGTTGCATGGAAATATCCTTCCAAAGGCACAGTGATTGGACAGCTCAGGTCTGTTACTTACCCGGATGCCTTCCACATAGTCCACCCATACTTCAGTCAACTTCTCTTTGCTTAAAGTTATGAAACACAGGTTTCTGCTGACATCAACCAATATGACTAACTTGGGAATGGACTCCATTGCCAAGCCCATAGGACTTTTCAGTTGTGTTTATTTCCCTCCAATACCCAGCAGCTGCACTGCAGGAAAATCAGACAGGGGTGGTAGTTCATGCCAAGAGTATATTCTCAGCCCTTGGGACATGAAGAAATGATTATTGATCATTAAGAGTTCAATACCAGCATAGGTATGTCATATTAAGTTCCAGACCAACCTGGGATATAAGGATGAAGGTATTTCTCAAAAAGCCAAACACAACACAAAAGAAAAAACAATTGAAAAAACTCTTCTCCTTGCCCCGATCCAAAAAAAAACAAACAAAAAAAACAAATAAAACAACAACAACAAAAACAGACAAACAGAAAAACACCTTGCATGCAAAAATATACACATTCAGTTTCTTCAAAACCTGCAGTGCCAGATCTAAATCTCAAGCAATGTTTGCTGTAACATACTGTCTCATAGAGAGAACCCCCACTGAAAAGACTTTTGGATTCACGTTGTTGTAGGGCAAACTAATTTTTGATTTAAGAAACAACCTCTTGCGGTATGAGATCATACTTGAATTTTTTTCTTTCTTTGTGCAGGACCTAAAGTCTGTATCTACTTTTGGGGAGGGTTTAGCTAAAATCAGTTAACTTTTAACTTAGTTAAAACAGAATAGCAGATTTGTATTTATCTGTCTTTGTATACCTCAAAGGAGATTAATTCTGAAAAATTGAAATTGGCAAGCCACTTACCTCTTGAGGCAGTCTAATTGCTTTATCTATTTAAACAACACAAACAAGTAGACAAGGGGACTTCTTGGTGTTCTTCCACGTTCTGCATCTCCCTGATGACTTTGCTATCAGCCCAAGAGGTTACCACTGGTCCCTTGACTCTGTATTGGGGAAGCAGGTCCTCTACAGAATCTCTCAGGAAAGATGCCCAACACATTATTGCTGAAGGCCTGGTCTTTCTCCCTCTTGACCCAAGACCTCACATTTGACAAATGGAAAGCTGTCTTCTCTTTCTCAGATATAACTCTGTCTCCAGAGTTAGACTATATTCATTGCCAGACTTTTAGATAAAGTACTTTTAAAAGAATGTAAATCTGTGCCTGAGTGGCATTATGTCAAATATTCATTAATTTCTAATACTTTCATAATAACCATTAATTTTTTTCTGCTTGTACCTCTTAATCATGCAAATTAGGGCAAACTTTTTGCAAGAATCAGTCTTATCTAATCTTTTAGTTTACTTCTCAGCTAGACTCCAAGCAGGATGAGAGAGGCAGGAAGGGTGTGTGTGCATTCGTGCGTGCATACGTGAGTGCGTGCGTGCGTATGTGTGTAAGCGTGCAAGTGTTCTGTATTAGCATGTATAAAAAGGTGTATGCATGTGTGTGCATATGTATGTGAAGGAAAACCTTGAGTGTAATTCCTTGCACATGGTCCATCTTCTTATAGAAACAAGATTTTATAATTATTTATGTTATGTGATTAAACTCTCTGACCAAAACCAACTTAGAAGGAAAGGCTTATTTGGCTTACAACTCCAGGTTATAATTCATCATTAAGGGATGCCAAAACAGAAACTCAAACATTAGTCCTATCACATCCGCAGTCAAGATTAGGGGAAAAAAGAGGAAGTCCATGTTGCTTTCCCATTTGTACTCAGCTATCCCTCCTACTCTTACAGATCATGAGCCCCCAATGGTGCCACCCACAGTAGGGTGTTTTCCTACATTAATTAATAATCAATGTACTCTCCCATGAGCCATCTTGACCGAGACAATTTCTTAACTGATGCTCTCTTCCCAGATTGTATGAAGTCAACAGTTAGAAGAGAGTGGCACACGTGGTCTCTCAGCAGCCTAGGACTCATCAAGTACTCTCAGCGGTTGGCATCCAAGCCCAGGGATCCTTCCGCCCCTGACTCCCTGGGCAGGATTACAAGAGTACTCTATTATAGTTTCCCATTTTAGATGTGGATTCCCAGGATCAGACTTCAGTCCTCATCCTTGTAAAGTAAAACACTTTACTGACTGATCTATCTCTCTGGCTCTACAACACATCTTACTTTTAACTAATACATCAAATGTGTAAAAGTTAGAAATACTAATGATGCACCATGAACTGGCAACACATATACAGTTACGTAGTATTTAAATCAGCCAAAACATATTTATCTCCTCAAATTCTTGTCATTTTTTTGTAATGAAACTTCAGTTGTTATTTGATACTGAGTTGAGTAGAAATCTTGTAGCACAGGTTGGCTTTGAACAGACTGAGTATTCATTATGTACCCCAGGATGGTCTTGAACTTGACTATATAGTTTATAAGGGCTTTGAACTCCTGAGCCTTCTGCTTACGATTTTCCAGTGTTTAGAATACAGGAATGTACTATGCCAAGGTCTATATGACAAGAATTATGAAATCTTTTGAAAGTAGTACATGACTGCAATCTCTACTTGCCCTTGTTTTATTGTATAAAAGTACCAAGAATGTATATTTATACATTATAACTTAATGTTTATTAGTTAACTAGCTTTTCCTCATATTTTCCCACTCTCCCACTCTCCACTACTGTGGCCTGCCTCCTGTAACTACCATTCTACTCTCAGTTTCTATAAGATATTTTACATAGTATGTACTGGGGCTCACGCAGTACTTGCCTGTCTGTGACTGACTTATTTCAGATGACATAATGCTATTCATGTTTTCACAAATGACAAGATTTTATGAATATAGCTAAATGATATTCCATAATGTGTGTCACATTTTCTTCCTCTGTTCATTAATTAATGGACACTTAGTTATAGTTGCTTGGCTATTATGAATAGAGCTAACAACATCATCAATCTCTAGGTAACATTTGTCAACCCCAAGACATGGTGAATGCTATGGTGCCTAAGAGAAACGCTAAGAACAAAAGTCTTGATAACATCCATTGCATACCTTTCAGAAATAGCCAAAGAAAAATATTAATGAAGATGTATTAAATGAACAATGTAAATTATAATAGGATAGAGTGATAGTTTCAGAAAATGGTGATTTGTTTCGCATGCAATGAAGACAGCACACATGTTCCCATTTCCATCTGTTGGCTCTACAAAAGAAACTGTGAAGTTCTCTCTTGTCACTGATACTAACTAAAGAGGTGAGAATTTGTGGTCCGTGTACCATACCCTCCTAGTTGTCAAGCTTCTGAATCAATGCTTCTGTTGATATTGGCCATATAGTCTTAGAAGTGACATTGAAGTTGTCACTTCAATGAACAATGAAGTTGTCTTATAAGGGAGAGATCTATAACTTTCACATACCTAGAAATGATGTTTGTTGATGTCTTAGTATACTCCACACAGACACTTTTCCCAAAAGATGGGATCAAGGCTAGCATCTGGACTATCAGAGCATGTATATCCAACATAAATCCTAGAAAATGTTCTTAACTTTCCACTGACCATCACCACTTGTTTTCTCAGCGTAGTCTTATTCTCTCTATCACAAACGTCTTCCAGAACCACCCAACAAAGACTTAAACCCTGTCATCATTACGGTTTCTTTTGATCACAGATCCTTACACAAGGAGAAATCGTGCCCTGCCTAAAGATGCAGAGAAGTCCCTGAAGACTCCCCACCTATATCTCTTGCTGTCTTCTCTTGCCAGAATTCTGAGCTGTCTGCTGTCTCCCAGTTTGAGGGACAGCTTTCACATGACTTTCTAAATCCTCATACTCTCCCATGGCTGTCTTATTATCCCAAACTTTAGCATCTTTTTCTTGCCTTGTTATGACATTCAATCCAGCCGTCTAAATAAACAACTCTCCTAATATGCTCCAGCCTCCACACTCATCCCATAAGCTTGCACGGCATCTTCCTTTCAAGGAGAGACAGTATTCTCAAGTACTTTGATATCTGAAGTTGTAATCTTTCATGCTCCTTCATTTTCTGTAACCAATCTGATTTTCAGGTCAATTTGTTCTGGTTCTTATATGCAACGTATGTGCTTTACATGATATTCTTCAAAACTCCAAACAACCATAGGTGTGCAAGAGGTATGAATGTCTGCTATGATAAGAGGTGCATTTCATAGATAAGATTTTCTTTATCTTCATAGCTTACTTCTCACACATTTTTTGTTTCTGTTCATGGTTGGAAACATAATGGTTCGAAGTACAAGTATTAGGGAATGTTAAAATAGAATGTTTATGTCAGAATTGTGACTGAAGACTCAAAATAATAAATGCCAACTGCTCACTTTTGCTCCTTCAATGAAAAAAGTTACTTTAAGAATTCACAGGACTATGAGACCCTAACTATGATTTATAGGCAGGGGTTTGTATCTTTCTTGTCAGCTCCAGTCAGTTGAAAAAACAATTCAACAAGATGAGTTGCAAGGTTTCCATGCCCACCTGGGATTAAAATGGTTCGGGTAATTGTGTTTTTTCTCTCAAAATTTCCATGAATATCTTCTCAGGGAGGAAAGCAAAAGCCCTACTATTCCTAGTATTTCAAATTATCCCTGTGAAATTTCTCACAGTTTATCTGGCTCTTCTTGGACAACAGGATGTCTTCTCACTATGTTAGTACCTGAAATAGGCTAGTTTGGGAAATTTCCTGTGTGCTCCAGTGTAATCTCATTCTGAGATAAAGCTTCCACCTGCTCCAGCTCAAGGCTGCAGTGGTAGAAAATAAAGAAAGAAATCATTTTTCCCTCTTTTTCTGACACCATCTCCAGTTAAAGATCCTGCTCTCTTTACAACAGTTTCTGGGTTCCCCAAACTCACAACATTCATAACATGAAGAAGAGGAACTGAGGGCAGAAAAGACTTGGCTCACTTAGAAGTGGTTTCCACAGATTGGAAAGCAGCTGAGATGGACTTCTCTAGTTGTAATTCTTCACAGGGTCAGAGGCAGCAGGCTGTCTCACATTCCCACTTCTACTGGTATATATGTGTATAGATGTGTAGACAGATGGAAAGACAGATAGACAATCTCACCATCTCCCATCCTGCTTGTCGTCACTCTGTATTTCAAGAGCACTGACTTTATCATCCTATGAAGCCACTTAAGTACCGCCCAATATCCGCAGATGTGTGAAGAAGGCATAAGAGGCCACCCAGAGAACTGGAGCCACGAGAAAGGCAGAGATCAAAGTGAAGCTTCCTAGTGGGGCTTCACACCTGCTGTAGGAGTTGCCACATGAGCCAAAAGGAGATTAGGTGAGATACCTGGGTGTTTGCATCTTTGTTACTTGCCACCTCAGCCACATGAGGGGAAAATGTCTAACCTCCCCTCTCCCATCACAGCTGAGGACAACCCACTCAACTCGCTGAGACGGAAGGTACACTGGCTTGCCCCTTACACCCTCATCCAGTGGTCACTGGAGTTATTTAAATATCTGCAAGTAGAGTTTTACTGTTCTTTATAGAAGAAGGGAGACTCCAAGATGAACCATATCATGTCTCTGACATTTGGTCCACAGGAAAAATCCAACCTAGAATATTTTAGTAAAAGCCCAGTTACCTCCTAGCTTAGTCTGCAAATTTTCCAGTAGGAGTCTCCAAGACAAGGGAATGAGCATTTAATTTGGAAATGTGATCTCAAGAAACAGGAGTAAGAGGCAAAGGAAATGTGGATGCTGTATTAGTTTCCTATTAGTGCTGTATCCCCTTATAATAAACAATATTAAACTTAAAATGATGCAAATGTTTTCATTGACAAGTCCAAAAGCCAGCATCTCGGTAGAGATGGCTTCCTCAAGAGCCTCTGAGTCTTGAATACTTCTGCTCGTTTTCTCTAATTCTAGAAGCCAGGATTCCTTAGCGCATGATCCCTTTCCCACATCACTCAACAACTGGCTTCCACCCCTCATAGTGTATTATTTCTAGTTTGCCTTCTTCACATAAGTACTCTTTTAAGTATATTGACCCCCATGGAGAGAACCAAGAAAAATCTATGCACCTCAAAGTTTATAAATTTACCACTTTAAAAATTCCTTTTGTTGTATCACAAACGTTCAGATGTCAGGGACTAGGACACAGCCATGATTGCAAAGCCCTTATTCAGCTTCTTGCTAGGATACTGGAAACTACTTTCGGTAATTTGTTCCTTCAGAACCTCATTATCGTCTTGTAAATGCATGTAATAATTACGTAAGTAGGGGAAAAAAAGGTAAGCGAAGTTATCTAAGAGTGCCATTCTATTAGTCAAAGTGACCCCCCAAGATTTCAACTCTTCCTCAAGTGCAGGGATCATTTTCAACAGTGTCATGTAGAATTCTATGCCTCAGATTCAGAAAACCCTGAAACAGAAAGATCGACTTTTACCCCCTCCACTCCCGCACAAATTCACTGACATTACGCGGAAGTAATTGTAGTAGAGGCTGAAGTAAGACCTGAGACCTTTTGAAATTGATAAAAGATGCTCCACTCACTTCTCCACTCTAATTTAAGCTACTGAAACCCTTTGTAGTTTATCCCTTGAAAGCACAATAATATAAGGAACACACACATTTCTCAATGTTTGGAAAACAAACAAACAAACAAAAAAACAAAGCAAAGATAGGTAGATCATTTTCCCTAGTGCCAGAAGTGATTGCTACTGAGAGTTTGAAGTGTTCTCAGAGACTCCTATAGGAAAAAGGCACAGGGGAGACAGCCATTGAGCCCTGATATGGCACATATGTCCAGAATATACAGAGTGCAGAACTAGAAGATGCTGGAGATAAGTGAACTATCCAGGTCACGGATACAATCAAGAACCTTTGATTAATCAAGAACCATTGATATAACCAGGAGCCTTTTGATGAGCAAGCATCTGGACTTGTTGAAAACTTTGGGGCTGAACTATTCACTTCTCAACTCTTTATCAGAAAGGAGAAGAAAGGTATCTGCAGAGGAGCACAAGAAATAAGAGCAAAGATCAAAGCCATCTCACTGAAAATACACAAGATGGAATGCAGAGACTACTCTGTGCACCCGACAGTAAGAAGGAAGGAATAAGCGTCATCTTGGAGAGTAAAGGAGAATGCAGACATGCTGATCTAACTGGCGAGCGAGTGTGACTTGATCAGCCATTTTTGAAAGGCAGTTTGGCCTTATTTATCAGTGTGTGAAGGGTACCCACTCTATAACCTAGAACTGTAGTTCGAGGAGGAAAAAAATCTTACAGAAATATGTAAACAAATAAGAATAGTGAATCAGAACTTGTTTATACCATACTTCTTCAGCAAGAAAAAAAAATCAAAAACAGTATGGAAATTACACTAAGGGGAAAAGAATGCACACGATTTGTACATCATGAAAAGGATTCACATATTTGCAAAAAGAAGTGAGCAAACTGCAAAACAATCTTCTTTACTTTTATTTTCTTTTTGAGGTGATAATATAATTACATCATTTCTCTCTACCTTTTCCTCTCTCCAGTGCCTCCTATGCCCCCTCATTGCTCTTTTTCAAATTCATGGTCTCTTTTTTCATCAATTGTTATTACATGCACACATGCATATATTTACATATGCATATTTATTCCTAAACTTGCTCAGTGTATAATGTGTGTTTCAGGGGTGACAATTCAGTTTGGGAAGCCATTTGTTACATTCTCATCCCTGGGGAAGACGATTTCTCCCATTGTCTGCATTCCTCCACTGCCTATAGTTCTTTGTGTAGACTTGAGGCCTTGTGGACTTTGTTCATTCTGCCATGTGAGCTGGTTTATTCAGGTTCAGCTACCTTTGATGTAAGTGTGCATCCTGTTGTTGCATTCAGTCAGGATCAAGTCCACAGAAGAGAAGCCTGTCACCCAACATTGTCCCTTTATACCACTTCCTGGTATGCTTATCTGCTAATGAGGAAAATGGTGATTAAAAGGATATGATTTGTGTTAAAGGAATGAGAGTGGTTGAAAAGAAAAATTAATTCTCTTGAACAAACACTGGATATAATCAGATGTCAGCAAGGCCAAGTAGGATGGGGTTTGATGGCTGCCCTTGAGCTTGTAAGTACTACTAAAATCCCACAGGAGACATCACAGTGTTTGGAAGTTCTAAGCTCTACCTCCAGTCCCTTTTTTGATCAAAATAATTTAGTATGTGATTATTTCAGAGCAATACAAGACACCTGAAGAACCCCAATTGTATACCAGAACATACTTATACATGCTCATAAACCATCCCAAATTCTATGTCTTTAGACATCATAGTAAATGACACATGGAAAACTCCATAGATGATATTTTCATACAAAATCCATAAAGTTCTATGGAAATGTATTATATTTCTTAATTAAAAAGTTAAGAAATAAACTCATCAGGGATGCCATGGGAGCACTGTGCAGAAAGCTGGTTGAATGTGTTTCTTTGTTTGTTTCCACAAGGCCTAGTGGTTTCAGTGACCGAATTTTGTCATAATACCCACCTACCTTGGTAGCCTAAGCCGGGAAGAATGTGGGCTTTTCTATTCCAGTCTTAATTCCTAATACTAATTTTTATAAAACAGCCAGTAAACATATCTATATATCTACATGCATAACTATATGCAAATATGTATGGGTTACAGAATGAATACAAATTAAAAGATGCTGTGATAAAGTCCAGGGGATTTCAGAAGTAGTCTGGGGAGAGTCTGTATTGATGAGATAAACAACCAGGCCAGTGTTGGCATGAGCTGTGACTACAGCTGCTGCTCACGCAGCTTTGAGCAGGGTTGAGAACCCGCTGAGTTCAGTTGTGCTGAATAGCCAAACCAGAGTCTGAGATTGGAAAATGGTGGCTTAAGATCAGATCTAGACAAGCACATGAATGTACAGGCAGGTGAACAGACTGTGTTAGGAGTGGAGGACAGGGCAGAGCCAGAGCTCTAGGAACAAGAGTCCACAGCCCCTGATGTGACCACCACCTATTAGCAGAGAGGCTGCTGTGGTGCCACGCCATGTTGGAATTAGGTGTCTATTACTTTATGGCTTCTAAGTGAGGGAGTTATTGCCTTCCATCGGTGGTGGGTCCAACAAGCTCTTGAGCCTTGTTTCCCTGACATGATTTTAATGTGCCCATATACTCTTACAGTTTCAATTCACCCCAACAAACTTACAGGATGGCTTCCTTTCTAGTCTCAGAATAAAACATTTATCCGTCTGTGCTGGGTATTGGGTGTCTGAGAGACGGTGCTGTTTCTGGGTCTACCCAGGAGCTGTAGTCATCTTTCCCCTTCAAAATGAAGTCAAAGCTGCTTTAAGATGGTGGCTCCTAAGAGAGTGCCCAACATGAAAAACCACTATTTCTACAACACTGAGTAACTTAGAGAAGGACATAGCCTGATCTCAATAGGCTGATCTTCACTGTCAACTTGATGGGTATTTAGGATCACCATGGATACATCATCTGGTCACATTTGCAATGAATTATCTAAAGATGTGTTAATTTAAGGATAAAGGCCTGCTATGAATGTGAATTATCATGCCATGGGCTGATGACGTCCTAGACTGAATAAACGGGAGAAAGCAGGCTGAGCACAAGTTCATCACTGCCTGTTGAGGACTGTGAATACAGTATAGCTACCCACCACCTTTCTTGCCATGGTGGGCTGCATTCTTTGGAACTGTAAGCCAAATTAAATCCTATCTTCCTTTCTTAATGTTCCTTAGCCAGATATTCTGTTGCAGCAATTAGATGTGTAACCAGTACAAAGACCACAAGAATGGAAGAGGATACAATAGTGAAAAAGACATTATCATGTGTTTGGAAGGCAGACAGTAAGGAGCAGAGAATGCTGGACCAAACGTGGAGGCAAGAAGGTGACTATGAAATGAGCTGTTTCTTTCTATAACAACCCAGAGTAATCCAGGCACTAGAGACACCAGTGTCTTAGCAAGCTGGGCAAGCAGAAGGATCTGAATTCCTGTAACAAGTCAGACTGTTAGATCCTCTTTTCTGTCTAACACACCCAGGCAACTACCCTTCCTCTACTGCAGCAGGTGACCAGAGATTCACTTATGAAGAAATCAGTCAAAAGGATTCCAACCCTTCTCATCCAGTGGTCTGGAGGAGATGTAGCCCGATGCTATAAGACATCCATTGCATATCATTCATCAACGTATGATATAAATTTCTAAGCCACCACCAGCTGGGTAACATTCTTGGGAGAATTAGGAAAATTGGCACATCGCCCTAATACTTTCCAGTAGAGGACTGTGTAGGTTTTCCTTTGGGAACATATGTAAGGGATTATCTCCATTAGTCATAGACCACCCCAGTGTCCAGTGCACTATTCCCTGTATGTGAGATCCTGGGTTGGTAAAAAGTAGAAGGAGTGAGCCGAGCCTTAACATGCATACATTTGTCTATCTCTCTGTCTCAACTGTTGATATAAGGTACTGGGTGCTTTGATTTCCTACCACCTTGACCTCCTCACAATGATGGACCTGAAACTGTCATCCAAGTAAGCCCTTTATCGTTGTGGTTGCTCTTGTTGGCATGCTTCATCACAGCAACAGGGAATGACACTAAAATATAGAGCTTTAGTTTTAGTGAAACTAGGCCAAGATGAACACCTAGTTTAAGATCAGGGACCATTGCTCACAACCAAATAAAAAAGTAGTCCCTACAAACTAGAACAGACTTATACAAACTATAAAAGTAGAAACCTCTTTTTGTCATAAGTTTTGTTGAACTATTTGACCTTTGAACTTGTGTACACATACCCTGGTGATCACAATGTGTACGTTATTAAAAGTAGAATATTGTGAGAACAGGCATTATGCTCTGCTCTGCTATGCTCTGCTATGCTCTGCTATGCTCTGCTATGCTATGCTATGCTCTGCTATGCTATGCTAAGCTATGCTATACTCCTGGGCATAGAAGGTATTTTTTTTAAATATTCATTCCTTTTAATACATTTGTAGTTTTGAAATATTTAAATGTCTTTTGATTTTTTTAAAATGTAAGATGTGAGTATATAAGAAAAGATGGAAAGGAATAATAAAAGAAATAGTTAGGCCTGCTTAAGTTCACAGAATGACAAGGCTTAGGGACAGCCTAGCTCCCCAACTTGTTTTAGTTTATGAAAGGCACAGTTATACCCGTAAAGGTTATGTGGCAACATCAGTGAGGATATGGCATGGGAGAGCTATACCACAAACTTTCAGAGTTTCCAGAACTAAGTCCTAGCATTCCTGTACATGCCTTTAAACTTATAGTGATAAGGATTTGGACCAAAGAATCCCGAAGAACCACAGAAGAAATAGTCTCCATCAGGTGGAGTAGGTAGACAACAGAGAACTGCAGCCTAAGGGAACACTCATAATCCTCAGCTCGTTTAAAAACATCTACAAAGATGGAATTATAAAAAGACCTTAGCTGTACACTTTGTTATGCTCTTTGGCTGAAACCAACTCATAGTTGCTATAACAACTATCTTGTGGGGAAAAGTAGGTCTCAGGAATGAGGTGATACATGGGGTAGAATATAATTTTCCAGGTGTTGTGACTTATCCAATGTTTAAACATCTTTAGCATAGTAAATCATGTCATCACGCATTTTAGGAATTAGAATGAGTGGAATTATACCGAGTATGGCGACAAGGCTAAGAGAAGTGCAAGAAGCCATAGCTGTAACGGGCAGCTAAAGACAGGCTCCACGCAAAGTGTTGGTCTTGTCTGTGGGAAGATGCTGGAACACTGTGGAGGGTTCTTACCATTCAAGTGTAAGTGACAAATCCCAGCATTTTGACGTCTTTGATTATATGATAGAATAAACGGGCATTTGGGGTCTTAACAACTTACTTGCTTAAGTTTCAGTCCTGCTATTATTAAATAATAATAATAATCTTCATTTAAAGTGGAGACATTGCTACAATAAATAATAGGGAGGAAGAGATTATAGATTTTGCCATTTAAAGTCTGACCCACTGGTGTAAGGCCATACTACCCTGAATGTTTCTGATCAAGCAAGATATGACCTACAGGAAGATCTGTTTAATTATAAATCAGATGACTTCATAGTTTAAGCTGTCTCATCTCTAGTGTCTGTAGAATATGCATTCAGGGAAATGGTGCTTTTCTAAGACTGCATTGAAAACTATCCTCTTGCCTCTATGCTTTCCAAGGTAAAGACAGACATTAAATACCGTGCGGCCGCAGTAGACATCGGCCATCTTACCTGCAGCCGCTCTCTTGCCCTCTTAGTCACAAGATGCTGACTGCAGTAAGACACTCTTTGGCAAGAGAATAGCAAAACTTTGGGACTGCCATTCATATCCTCACAATCGTGGGGAAATTGTCACCTCATTGAAAGAAGCAGAAGGAATCTAAGAGAAAAGAAAGGGCAAAGGGTAAAGTTGGGACTTTTAAGAAAAAATAGGGACTTCTTCAGGGGGATTGGCACTCAGTTCCAAGAACCAATGCAGTACTGAATAAAAAATTTTTACTAGTTGTGTAAGTTCCCCCTTGCAACTGATACCACCCTCTAAAGCAGCATCCTACTGTTTAAAACTACTTATTAATGATATTACCTACCCAGGGAATTAAAAACAAGCAAACAAAACTATATTTTGTCGGTAAGATGGCTGAAGACATCAAGTTTAAATTCCAGACTTGTGGCTGCAATAGTTGGCAGGGAACTCTGACACCAGAGATAGTTTAGTTGCAAACAATAACAGAAATAAAGAGTAATATATATATCCATGTCCTTAGTATTAGAGGAAAAGGCATTTGGGGATTATTGTGGTGACAATATGCACAAACCAGTCACATCAAAGAGTGGGAAAACTATCCAGCACTACCTCATATTATACTATTACATGCAGATCTAGAGAGTTGGCTCTACAGTTAAGAGAAGTTACCTCTCTTGAAGAAAACCTTGAATCAATCCCAGCACCCACTTGGTGTTTTACAAATACCTGTACTCCAGTTCCAGGCCACCCAATGATCTCTTCTCACCTCCACAGGCACCTGCATATGTGTTGTACACATTTTTTTCATGCAAGCACACACATACATGCCCATAATAAAGAGTAAACATTCTAAAGAATATTACATGTATAGGTTTTCTATTCAAATCCATTGAAATGGAAAGAGTTCAGAAATATTCACTGAAGCCACTTACAACCCTGATCACTAAATCCAATATCAGAAAATTTAACAAATTCATATGAACTTGCTGATGACAGTATGCTGCTATATGAGAAAGCCTAGGTTCTATCCTGACCCAGTCACATGACTATCCAGAATATTGTAATATTAAAGTAATAGCAAACGCTCAGTGAATTACAGTAATAAACATTTACTTTGGCCATAAGTCAACTGTGCACCTGGGTAGCCCTTCTGCTCTAACACAGATTTAACTGAGCTTGGCTGCATTCCTATGTGGATCTGCATCAGCTGGAAGTTGAGAAGGAGATTGGCCCGTCTTCTTGGTCTCTGAACTTGCTTGGCGTATTTCCTTTCTGTTTCATGTCACCTTCCAGTCCAGCAAGTGATGGGAACTTCTCTTGAAGCAGGTCAGGATTAAAAGAATAAACAGGATCTCTTGGAATACAAGAGGGTCTTAAAGAAGTAGTAGTCTCCAGCTTCCATAATACGTGCTAAAATTTTACACTGTATACAATATGCTTATAAGAAAGGATGATAAATACATACCATTTGGGTAATCAGTTATAGTAGCTGTCTCTTAGCATCACAAAATTAACTCTGTGATTAAATCAAAAGAACTTAGTTAATGCCAATATAGTATTCTCAAAGGAAATATATTAATTGCCAGAGAACTGCTGAAAGATGGATAAGGTCTAGTTAATGGTAATATCATTTCTTTAGTTTTGACAGTTCAGCACAGCTATTGAAAGAGAAGCTGAGTGGAAGGGGATATGGTATGTCTGTTCTGTTCATGTAACTTTTCTATAAAGCTGAAATTATTTCTAAGGTACTCATTTTGGGGCACATGATAAAAACATAACTTGGGATATCAACCAGTTTGATGCCAGTACCCTTGACTCAATCCTAATAGAGACACTCCCGTGAGCTGGGAAAATTGAGCATGATGAAGAACCCCATTGAGCAGGGAAAGGGGCTTGGCCAGAGCCATGTCTCTGCAGGCTTCCAAGGTCTCAGCTCACATGGAGCCTCAGGTTTCAGTAGGGAGATGCCAAGAGAAGCAGAGGAAGGGCTCTGCCAGTATCCTTTCTCAATGTGATGGATAACACAGCTGGCTACAGTATTTACAGCAAATGCCACAAAGTCCACTGGGCTGTAAGGCCGAGAACTCATTTTTCTCCCCATTTAATGGAGTTTAAAATCTGTATCTCATCACTTTCTTCTAATTTTGTAAGAGCAATATCGTGTGATCTTTTTCAGTGTGTGATACCTTTGAGTCCAATGTTGAGCCAAATGAGAAAGATAAATACAGCACTACAGTATGAGGCAGTAAGCTTGTATAGAAGACACAGGCTTCATCCCTGTTCAGTCCCCTTCCTTCAAGAAACTCCAACCCCCTTCTAATGTGGTTATCAAGGGATCTCCCTCCACCTTTCCTACTACATGCCCCATGGAGTAAACTAGGAGACATACCCTGAATCTAGCTGCTCTGAGTGTCTATCGCTGGTCACTGGAGTTGGCCAAGGGATCTTGATTGCCCTTCAAGCTGAGCTAATCATACTTTCTCCATCATGTTTTATATAAGACCACTTGGAAAAGAAGGGTTATTCTTTCACATTGTAGCACCTACTATAAAGTTATTTGATGCTAAAGAACATCCGTGAGAAGAAACAAAATACAGAGAAAAATATCCCCATCATAAAGCAATTTACACCCCAGATGAAGACAAATGGGGCCAGAGACATTGCTGGGACTTCAATATTTCTAGCTGGATTTCTCCTATTTGTAACTCAAACAGCCTAACATAATAAAGAAATCAATATATAAAAGTGAGGTATAGGAATGAGCATACTTAAGGATGTGGATCAGACTGAGAACTGATAGAATGCTAGGTAATTGTGCTGTGTTTTCTCTTTTTTTGTATTTATTTCTTTTATTGGCTGTTTTCTTCATTTACATTTCAAATGTTATCCCCTTTCCAGAACAGAACTCCTCATCCCATCCCCCTCCCTCTACATCTATGAATGTACTCCCCCACCCACCCACCTGTCTTCTCACCCTGACATTCCGCTACAATGGGGCTTTGAACCTCTCAGGCCCTTATTTATAATAGCCAGAAACTGGAATCAACCCAGATGCCCCTCAACAGAGGAATGGATACAGAAAATGTGGTACATTTACACAATGGAGTACTACTCAGCTATTAAAAACAATGAATTCGAGAAATTCCTAGGTAAATGGATGGAACTTGAATATATCATCCTGAGTGAGGTAACCCAATCACAAAAGAACACACATGGTATGCACTCACTGATAAGTGGATATTAGCCCAAAAGTTCAGAACACCCAAGATACAATTCACAGACCATATGAAGCTCAAGAAGAAGAGAAACCAAAGTGTGGATGCTTCAGTGCTTCTTAGAAAGGAGAACTAAATACTCACAGGAGGAAATACAGGGATAAAGTGTTGAGCAGAGACTGAAGGAAAGTACTATGTTTTCTTAAGAGGGAGGTCAGTGGTGTTTCTTTAGTAGCAGAATGGCTGGGTCAATTTTTGCTTTATGAAGCTCAACTTTGTGTCTGGGGAACTCAGGTCCAACTGAGTTGACCATGTTTTCCAGCCTTCATTAACTCTCTCAGGAGTTCTACTTCAACCTGTCTCTCTGAGATCAGAAGAGCCAGGACACACACTACCAAATAAAAGAGATGAATTCTTCCTCTAGGAAATGTTACGATACCATGAGCATCATCCTTCAGCTTTAAGATAGATAATACAATGATGTGGGGATACTGATTTCCTAGATCCTCGTCACTGCCTTCTTGCCATCTATTCCTCACCTGCAAAGGCAAATTCTTCCTGGTTCAAAGAAGCATGGATAGGGATGTGTCTCTACCTCAGCATCCCAGCTCAGTAGCCCAAAAACAGGAGACAAAAGGAGGAAACTCCCAAACCAAATTGGATTCCAAGACCACACTGTCCCGCCATCCTCTTATCTACGAGATCAACTCAGCACATTTCCAGAATCAAATAGCCTGCTCCCTAAGCTTTAAAGAAATCTCTCAAGTCCTGTGGTCTTATCCAATTGTGTCATTACCCTGGGGCCCAAAACAAAAGGAAAAGAAGCCCAGTATGTCTCTCAGTGGCTCTTGTAACCTCTGGCAAGCGTGGGGAAAGGACTTAAACTGTCACATCCTAGCCTCTCACCCCATTACCCCCCTGCCAAGCCCCAAACTGCAGAGTTCTCCCCACTCATTAGGTATTGCATTTTGGCCTCATTTGCTTATATATCTAACTCACAATTGACACCAAAAAAAATCAATAAAGGAAGAGAGTCAGCAATTAACTTGAACATCCAACTCTCAAACCAAAAAGATGACAAGCCTCACTTGGCTTTAAGAAGTCGAGAGGCTTGTCACCAGATGTCAGCAGATTTGCGACTGAAAACATGCACACGGTGTTTTGTAAAGGTAACTCTGGTAGCATGGTCCACCAGGCGGCTAAGACGGGAAGTGCACCTAATGATTAGTAAACAATGAGGAACGTAAGGAAGTCTTGAGCTCATAGAGTCACTGCCAGGCTGGAGAAGCACTGGAGGATGGAGAGCTTATGCAACATGTGGAGGGGGTGGCCAGATAGGATGCTCAGGAGAAGCTACACACCCCGAAAGAGACAAACATCAAGTTTAATGGGCTGTACATGGATGTTGTCTCTTGTTTTCTTTTTTGTTGGAGGGAAGCAAGAGGCAAACAGCTGGGGTGTCTGAAACAGAAGGAAAGATTCAGGAATCCCTGTTTATTTTTCACTCAAGGAGGATTTGTCCTGAAAATTGTCAAGCTGTATAGATGCTCTTAAGGGATTTTAGCCAGAAAAATACACATATCTAAAAGTACTTTAGTTAGTGGCCACACAGAAACTTAAATCATAATGGACACTGAGGGGCCTCTAGGTTTTCAGATAGAAAAAAAAAGGAAAATTGCTTCCTTTCTGAGTTCTCAATTACCAGGATGAAAATATGGTACAAAGGGATTCTGAAGAGCACAAACTATAGGAACACAGACTAGAAACACTTGCACGAAACCATGTTTTGTGTTTATGAAGGCTAGAGGAGTTGCCCAAGGGACTTTGCCATTAGCTTCACTGAAGCAACAGCCATCCCTTTACCCACTGAGATTCTAGTACATACTTATTCCTCTAGGTACAATACGTTTCTTCCTTAGTCAAAGTTTCATGTAGTCACCAAGCAGTATTTAAGTAAATGTCCTTTATATCTTGGGAAAATATAGACTGAGTTTAGCAGTTGTAGTCCATCTATCACAACAAATATATGACCAGAGTGAATGAAACATTTTAGGTTGTGTGCTTCCCTTAGTTTCTGGAATATTAATACGTACTCACATGTGGCAGCTATACACAATGTCATGTACTATTGGAAAGTACTGGGTTTAGCTGCTGGAAAGTTGTAACAAGATTATCTTTCTTACTGGCAAGCTGCTTGGCTGCCATGATCTTGTATAGGTCTTGTGCATGCAGGCTCAGAAATAGTGAGTTCGTGGGTACAACAGAATGCACATGTTTTGAAGTGCTGTTTTCCGGCAGATGGCTGATACCTCGGGATCTTTTGATCTTTATCCCTTCTTCTATAATGATCTCTGAACTCTCAGCATGGGTAGGAAAGGATTCATGAAACCCCACTTACTAGCTGAGGAGCTATTGGTAATTGATAACTACTAGAGAGAATCCGTTTTCTTCTGTGATATAGTGGCTTAAAGGCTACCCATGCTTGAGCAGATGACCCTACACCCATGCACGTACAGAAAGCACTAAGTAGGCTTAGTGAGGGGTTTGTTGCATTGTGTTTTGTGTTTTATGTTTTTGTTTTGTTTTGTTTTGTTTTTAGAGCACATAAAGTTAACTGTTTCTCAAACCGTTGAAACAAAGGAAGGGAGATGATGGAAAGATAACTAATGGTTAAGAGTGATTCCATGTATTCAGAGTTCAGATCCCAGCACTCAAGTCAGGGGACTCACAATTGCCTATGACTCCAGAATCCGAGAATCTGATGCTCTCCTCTAACCTCTGCAGGCACCCATAAATACAGTCAGGCACACATACACACAGATAAAACTGAAAATAAAATAAATCCTTATTATAAGAAAGAAATGTGGGAACTTAGAAGTTTAAAAACATAATTTTAGGGAGGGGGGTAATCAAAGCATTCAGCATGCTCCAGCTAGGTCCAACATTACTCTTGATTATGTTTATGCTTCTAACTCCTTGCAGAGGGGAAAACTCATTTCTCATCATCAGTGGGAAGTTATGAAGCACTTTCCCAGAACTTGATTGAAGATCTTTCCCCAACTTGGCCAGTTGCACTTGAATTCAGGGTATCCACACCAGAAAGAGTGTAGTTGTTTCCAAGTGGAATGAGTCACGGACTCTAAGCAGAAAAGTTTTTATGTCTTTCAGAGGAGCAGCAAGGAGATCCATTTTTATCACAAAATAGTGCTTGAAGCAGACCAAAACTAGAGCCTGTCCCATTTCATTTCCTCTTCTCCATTCCCTGCAACAGTGAGAGGCAGGGAGGAACTGACAAGACAAAAAAAAATCACTTGAACCCTGGCAAAAGGCTACTTGGCTTTGTAGATTCACCAAGTAATCTTGGCCAAAAGAAAATGGTCCTTGAATAACAGTATGGAACAGTAAACCCCTCTGGGATGCTCATTAAATGCTCATTAGCTGTCTGTAGAGAGCCCTAAACCCCATTGACTCATGCTGTCCTATTTGCTGCCTCCAGCTCTGTGGACTACCTCCCACCGCCATCTTCTCTGGAGTCTTATCTATAAACACAGGCCACTGTTTTTGAGACTTCATCTCTCCAACACTAACCATGTAATGATGAGGGTTTTTTATTAAGTAGTTTATTGATGACTGATACTTTCCGATAAGTCCAGACTTATACATGTGTAAATAATCCAGGATATTTTTTGATATAGTTGTTGAGGATGGGTCAGTTTCCTGTTGTCAATGTTTTTCAGCATATTTCTTTAATTAATCATTATATCTGTGCTGGGAAATGTAAAACATATAGCATTCATTCCATTTGGTACGATTTTCTAACAGGCATTCAGTAGAAGGAGCTACTCTACTATGTACTTTGGGAAACATAAAGCTGAGGACACATAGCCCCTGATCTTAGTTTCTATTCAAGGAAAATGAGCAAAGCAAAAGTACATACAACTGTAATACAAAGTAGGCAATGAAAAGATCTTGGTTGCTAGCCAAAATGGAAAATACTGAATGGATGCAATTAGGAGAACATAACTGAACGAATATTTTAGAAATATCATCATATTGACAGATGGAGGAAAGGGATCAAAAAACCCCACAAAACCATTAGGAGAAATGCATTGCCAAAGATCCCACAAGATACAAAAAAAGAGTCAATGAAAGATGACGATTAAATACATGTGGACAAACATCAGAAAGATGGATGGATGGATAGATAGATAGATAGATAGATAGATGATAAGTAGCCACTATAAGGAATTGGCTTGTGGTATCATTTTGGATGATTCCCATGATCTTCTGTGTGCAAACTGAAGAAACTATGGTCCACATTTAGGAAAAGATAGGTATCTACGCTCATTGTTAATGCAGAGAGAGAATTCACCCATCTGCTTTTCTGTTCTAACCAGGCCTCTATTTAGGTGAGATGATAACCACCTGTATCAGGTAAGATCAACTGATTTCCCTAGTCTAGTGATTCAAATGCTAACTTCTTCTGGAAGTACTATCACATGCACACTGAGGAATGTTAACCAGTCTGCAACCCAGTTAAATAGATACATGAGATTAACCGTCCTGGAGGCTGTTGGAATAATCTAGGAAACACAGCAAAGAGGCCTGGTTTAGGTTTGTACAGGAGGAGGGCAGGATATCTATGAAGAGATTTGTATTGTAGAAAATGAATTAGCTCGTGAGGGTCAGCGAAGAAATATGAACAATATGCCTCTCACTGATTGATGGGGAACACTGCTATTCACTGTCAGAGAGGATAGCAGAGGTGAAGGCCATTGGGTCAGCTTGAACAGGAGAGCGTGGAAGATGGTTGGGTACCAAAGAAAACATTATAAAAGAACAAAGGAGACTCTGAGAGAGAACCAGCAGCATGGCAGGCAAGGCTTGAGCTCATTCCTCATCCTTCCAGGGCCTAGACATTCTTCTGCTGTCAGACAGTCCCACGTTTTTCAACTATGGGGATTCTGACAGTTTAGCAGTGCTCCCTCAGTCTCTTGTATCTTCAGCTATGGTCTAAGAGTAGAGTTACACCAACACCCTCCCTGATTTTGACTTCTCAACTTATACTGCAGCAAAGGTTTTAGATGGTCAGTTCTGGCATGTCTCAGTCTCCAAAACAGTGGGAGTCCATTGCACTAATAAACCCTTTAAATCAGTCACTCCCTTACCCATGCACACTCTGAGGGTGTACCTTGGTTGTCAGCTTGACTGGGTATAAAAGAAAACAAGAGACAAGCCACTTAGAATACCTGGAAGGGACTTTTTTCATCAAGTTCATTGACAAGCCCTAAGGTGGATACCATCCAGTGGCTGCCCAGGTAAAAGGAGATTTTTGACTGCTTGCCTTCACGTCTTCCTGGAACATTCATCTACCCTATCACTGCCTACCTCTCCTATTGCTGATATCAGAACCCAGCTTCTTCAGGATTCTAATGTTGTGCAAAAACCAATAGCCTTTCAGGAATCCTCTAGGCATTCAGTACCAAACTGGGACTTCTGTGAGGTCCAGCCTTATGGACAGAACAGCCACCAGGTTAGTTCATCCAGTGTAAAGATAGCCACTATAGAACTATCCAGACTGTGTCATCAAATAAATCACTTTTTAATATACAGAGACTAATTCTATCAGTTTGGTTCCTCTAGGGAACCCTAGCACACAGACTCACACAGACACACACACACACAGACACACACACACACACACAAACACACACAAACACAGTGTATTTATTCAGTGAGAAATAGATAGGCTTTCAGGCAATAGAAATGATTGAAATAATTCTCTTGGAAAAAATTAACCTGAGCAATGAAGAGGCCTAGACTGTAAAAGGTTGACAGTGTGGTGTCTAAACAGTGTCTGGGATGTGGCAAAGACTCAAGTCTACAGACCCTCCAACTGTTTCCCATAGTAAGAAGGAACTTTGCCTGTTTTTAGATTCGTTCTCTCTCTCCCAGTCTTTTTACTTTAGCAAATGGAAACAAATGGAAAAACACAGCATTGTTTGACTAATGCCCAAAGGGCCAACTCCATGTTATTTCAGTTTATCAAAAATTACATGTGATTAATAAATGTTGATAATGGCAATGACCCGGTAAAGCTGCTTTAGAAGAGGAAATCAAAGGAGAAGGAAGTTAAAAAACATACTTTAAAAAGTAAATATAAGTGGCTTGAAAATTATTATTTTCTTAGTCACATATAACATACAAAATAGAACTCATAATCCTAATTTATATTATTTAGACAATATTAATTAGTTACAGTTTATCAAAGTATCAGTCTTTGCCAGAGGCTGTTTCATTTTTGTCTTCACAAATAACTATTTGATACAGAAAAAAAACCCACACACTTTGAAAGATTAAGTCATTTATCTGATGCCTCCATCGGTACATGATGGATTCAGAATGTAAGTCCAGATCTAACTTTCCGTGTGTTGTCTGCCCTTAAGCTGTTTGCCTTTCTGCCCTGTGAAATGTTTGCTAGAGAAAGCTCAAAACAAGCTAGAAGGAACAGCAGAGTTTATCTTCTTTTAAGAGTAATAAACAGTGATTTTCTTGTGGCTGTACAAGCCATTATAGCAGACAGTTGTCTTTTACTGGGAGCCACAAAGAAAACCTACCAACACAAATTACAGCTCCCGATCACAGCTGAACTGTTTGCAAAGAACAAGAAGTTCTTATTGCCCTGGAAATAAAGACTGGGGGAGAGGACAGAGTGAGGAGGGAGGGACTGCCATTAACCTCACTTATTTCAAATAAGCACTTTGATGAACAAAAGCAATCAGAAAGTTAAAATAAGCCAAATTCTAATGGATGTGTGCTTTACGCTTTGTGTGCCTCTATTCACATAGGAACTCACACAGAATGGCAGTGGGGGCTCTGAAAAACAAGTGGATCAAATTCAGAGAGCAGAGGTCTTTCATGTTAAGTTCTAGACAACTACTCCTATGATATAGAAGATTGTATATTGGCTTTTTGTTTAGGTTAAAGCCCTGAGGTTGATTGTTTTGTGAAGATGATTAATTGCTAAAGTTGGTGTCAGAGAGGAGCAAAATGACTGTATTTTTAATATTTTTATTTATGAATGGGGCACATGCCACAACATCCATGGGGAAATCAGAGGACAACCTTTGAAAGTAGATTTTTCTCTTTCAGCTTTATGGATTCTGGAAATCAAAGTCAAGTAGTCAGTCTCTATGACAACTATGTGCACCAACTGAGCTATCTTGTGACCCAAACATGACATTATTTTTAAACAGAGACTTTAATCTGTTTAACATGAGCCTCTTTTTTTGCTATGACTATTCATAACAATGATGAATAATAAGTGTGATTCTTATATGATTCCATCTCTAGTAAATTTCAAGATTGATGAGAAAGGCCCACAGAAAGAGACCCTTGAGCTGAACTAAGTGTTCATGCTACTTGGGAAGGAATTAGAGGAGAGAGGAAAGGCCCAATAAGTGGGGACGATCCAGGTTAAAGGAACGCACGGAGCAAGGACAGAGGAAGAGGGTGCAAGACAGAAGAGACGACAGATGCATGATCAGAGCAGAAAAAAAAAAAAAAAGAAAGTTCTCTTGTACTAACACTTCCCATTGTGTGTATGCACATGCTTGCTTGTGTGCTTGTGTGGGCGTCAGGTAAGTATGCATGGGTGGGTGTACATACGCATGTAAAAGTCAGTGGACACCCCAAGTTCTTAAGGTGCTATTCACTTCTGTTCAGATGGAATCTCTAGCTGGCCTGAAACTTAGCAGTAGCCAGTGAGTCCCAGGACCTGCTTGACTCTACTCCTTCAGCCCTAACATAATAAGCGAGTGTGGGGTACATTAGATGGATTCTAGTGATCAACCCCAGATTCTCCTACTTTCAAACCAAGCTGTTTACCAACTAAGACTGACACATTTTTTTGTCACTCTCTAGCCTTTAGTTACCTTCATAGATTTCAGGGAGTTTCCATTGCACTAAGTTTCATCCACCAAATGCCTCTAAATTCCAGCTGTCTCTCCCAGTACTCTCTCCCTCAATCAACTCTCCCCCAACCAATCCCACCTATTCCCATCCCTAACTGTTCCCGTTTCACCTACAAAATTTATTCTATTTCCCCTTCCCAGGGAAATCCTTTGTCCCCCCTTTGTGCTCACTTTGTTACTTAGCCTCTCTGGGACTGTGGTTTGTAACACGATACTCCTTTACTTTACAGCTAATATCCACTTATGATTGAGTACAGACCATGTTTGTCTCTCTGGGTCAGGGATACCTCACTCGGCATGACTGTTTCTATTTCCATCCAGGCCTGCAAATTTCATAATGTTACTTCTTTAAACAGCTGAGTAATACTCCATTGAGTAAATGTACCACATTTTCTTTATCCAGTCTTTGGTTGATGGACATCCGGGTTGTTTCCAGTTTCTGGCTATTATGAAAAAAGTTGAGCAAATATACTTGTGGTAGGATGGTGAGTCATTTGGGTATGTGCCCAGGAGTTGTATAGCTGGGTCTCGAGGTAGATAGGTTCTCAGTTTTCTGAGACACTGTCATATTCATTAGAATTTTTAGACTTCAAGCAGCTATCTACAAACCCATGTTCCAGACAGTGTTGACTTCAGATCATGCCATACGTGTTCTTATTTAACCTGTCCTACATTGCCCAGAAAAGGAAATGCTATAGTCAGTCTTGAGGATGCCTGTCAGTTAGTTGGTAACCGTTTTTAATTCCAACATAGATCTGATAAAGGCAAAGGGAGGGGCCAAGCTTCAAAAAATTACTTTCTTCTGAATATTTCTATAATCTGAAGTTACATTGTGATTTTTAAAACATAAATTGTATTATTTATAGATGAAACACAAGTGACTATGTAAAGTAAAAGGTGGTAGTCTGATGAAATAAGCTAAGTTTTGGCTCCAAGGAGACCCTGGTTCAGCTCTAAGCAAACAATGCAGTGGCCACCTCTCTTGGTAAGTGACCCCAGCTGATGGGCGTGTGCAAACAGCAACACAAAAATATAAGAGGAGCTTGTACGCATTAGCTACAGTCTGAGCCTCAGCCTTGACAGTTTGGCGGTTTTTGGAAGCAAAGATATGAAGAACTGAGGAAAATCTTCCTTGTTTCTTCATGCCCCCTTGAGATTTCGGCTTAAAGGCACTAGGAAAGTCACGAGCTTCTTACCATTGGAAATCATAACATCAGCGCCCCCTTCTGAACTCTCGGCATCCCTTTTCCACCCTGAATGCATCAACTCTTTCCTGATCTCAGAAGCTAAGAAGGGTCGGTTCATGTCCCCACTTGGATGGGAGACCATCTTAACGTTCCAACCCACATCTCACCACAGTTAATGCTGTAGTATAAATTACTGTGCCTGAGAACATGCCATCACTGAGTAGAGCAGAAAGTCAGTTTTGTTCAGCCTGCCATCCTAAAGCCAGCACATGAAACAAATGTAAAATATCAGCAGAAAAATCTCCCACTTCCGACATGTAAACTGTCCCAACCACAAAACCACAGTGTGAGGCTTGGCGGTAAAGCACTGTGCAATCTGAACCGAGTTATGTAGCAGCCTCGGGGCACAACTCCTCAGATCCAAGAGAGATGAAGACTTCTGCCACAAGTGGTCTGGGTTGTACTCAATCCCTCAACTGAAATTTTGACTTCTGTGCAGGAGGATAGACTGTTGGAGAAGCAAGGAATATTCCTGAATAGTCACAATGTAACATCACAAGGCTCCTGAGTGCTGGGAGCTACATGAGACAGCATGACATCTTGCTCTTCCTGTGGGATGATTCAGCTTCTTATCTAAAGGAAGTAGCCAGAAGTGGAGCAGAGGGTAGAGAGGAAAGGAAATGGTGAGGAACGGAGGTCAGTCAGCCTGGGATCACGTGGCTTTGCTCTTGGCTGTACTAGCCTCTGAAAACTGAAAATACAAAAGGAAATTGTGTCCTGTAAAAGAGTAACTGGGAACACAGGAAGTTTTCAACACCAAAAACCTTGAGGGAATAATTAAAGATTACCACACTATCCTGTCTGTTTGTGCCACTACTTCACCCCTTCACACTACACACACACACACACAAACATACATACACACACACACACACACACACACACACACACACGTAATCGTCAGTCACACCAAAAAATGAGAAATTAATATAAGAAGGGAAAAGGTGAAGATGTTAGAGACAAACTGCTTTCCTTGATTTTCTTAACAGGTAAGACAGGCAAAACTATTTGGAATTCCCTCACCCCACCAAAAACCTATTTCAGAAATAAGCTTGTCAGGCTTCAAGGATAATATAACTCAGGTCCTCCTGCCTGTAAGACAAGTATTCAAGCATTTTACCGACTGAGCTATCTCCCCAGCCTACCTCTATGTCTGCTCGCTCGAGTACATGTGTGGGTTTTCCTTTATTCCATTTATTTTCTTCTTCTAGTTGGGAGTCGATTTTGTCTGTCTTTTCTATTTATTTCTTGAACTTTATCAAATTACAGAATAAGGGCCCTCCAATGATTGAAAAGGTGAATAAAATTTTAATGGAAAATTTCCCCACCATTTTTACTGTTTGGAAATGGACTCACCAAAGCATGGGGTCTCTGGGGAAAATATCTGAGAAATGAATTTAAGTCCGTGATTATGGTTCATGTCTCCCTGCCTTTCTGAACCTCTACCTGGGGGTCCACTCTGACCAACTGCTTTGTGAAAGACAAAGTTAGCTTCCCACATGAGCTGCTGGTGGGAGTGAGAGGAGAAATTTTATTCCACTGGATTCTTGATATCTTACAGACACAGCCCCAAGTTTGTGCTCATCTCATGGGAAAATACAAGAAGAAAAGTCATGGTCCTCTTATGTATGTGTGTGACAAGCAGAGAAAGAGACTAAACAGCAGAACACAGGATACATAGGTCAGGAATCAGCCTGCTTTGGGATGCAAAGCTATCTGCAATCTCATTAGATACATGGCCTCCTTAAGGAAGAATAGAAAGAGGCAAGAGATTCTCTCTCAAGCCTTCTCAGAGTCGGCAGTGGAGGTGTGCATCTGGTCCTTGTTCTGTGGGCCAACTTAAGGACAAGGGTAGAGCCAGAGAAGATGTATCTGACTAGGAGACCAGCAGACCCTGCCAGGACCTCAGCAAACATTGTCCACTCACGCAGGAGTTAACAGTGGACCTTTCCTGCTTCACTGCCTTTTTACCTCTCGGCCCTGTAGATATTCTCCAGCAGTAGAAGGCTAATCACCCCAGGCACCGTTCTCAATTCATAAAAGATATGAGACACTGGACTCATACATAGCTGTCAAAAGATTCCAAGGTATGTCCCATAGTCTTCCAGAAGGTTGGTAGCAAGACTGAATGCCAATTACCCATAACAGTGGCCCATTTATCACCATCTTTCATAGGCTAGCATCCCTCCCTTCCTTACCTTACTTTTAAGTTGTCTCTTGGTGCTTCCTCGAACCTCATACCAGAGAAACCACTTACAGTCAAGCCCTTGACTCAAGTGCAGCTTTGGGGGAGGTTACCCTAAGATACAGCCTTTCGGAGGGAGATACTGGTCCCACATTATCTCTGGGACTCTTCCTTACTTTAAGTGCTTGGATTAATAGGTTTAACATGTTCTCAAACCAGCTACTGGGTGTTTCCGCATTTCAGCACATGTCTGGGTCAGAAGCCACGTGTGAATTCTTTTTGAATGACCAATGTTTGGCACAAGGGTGGTATTTGGCAGTGTGACTTCTTTTTCCCTTAACACACTTACGTTGGTACCTAGCTCAGCATGAATACACGATCCCCATGTGTTTTATCATCATCACTACAGCTCTCAAGGACTGTCTTTAAGTTCTTTCGTTTCAAATCAAGGTTTGTTCAAATGAGACAGAGAGAGCCACTGCCTTCCCACAGGCTTTCTGATTTCTGCCAACATGAATTTTATATAGAAGGACTTTTTAAAATATCAAGTTCATTTAGGATCTATATCATAATGGTTGATCCATCAACTTCCTGGAGAACAACAAAGAATGTGCCTACGTCTGGGATATTGGAAAGAGGATGGAATACATCTTGCCGTGAAGGATTCTCCTATTCACAGCAATAGTAAGGCACAACATGAAGACTCCTGGTGTCCAGGTGAGAGAATCTTCACTTCTCGTTTCTAAACGGCAAGCTCACTTCCACCTCCAGCTCTCTGTTCTTAGCACATAAAGAAAATCTGCCAGCTCCTTTCTCGTTTCTGTTTTCCAGCATCTCACCCTCAACTGCTCTTCTCCTCTCTTCTCATACACCCATCTGTCTCTCAGACCATTTCTCTCCCTTTCATGAGCCCATGAGTCTCTTTTCTTAGGTTAGCTTCCTACACCTAACCTATTACAGAAACAGATTCTTTCTATGCCTTCCAGAAAATTTAGTGAAGAAAAAAAAAACTCACACCTGCATCCCTGGACCAGACACAGGTCTCAGCTGATGTTTTGAATTCAGTACAAGAGGGGCTCTCAGAACCTCACTAAGAGGCTCTGCGTATTCCTTTAGGAATGTATCCTTTAGCAACCTGCACAGTGCTTTGCCCTCCCCTCTCTAATGTTTCTAAGATGAACCAGAGGGAAAGCTCTTGTGATCCTAGTGGAAGAATATT
Organism: Grammomys surdaster; assembly: GCF_004785775.1. Lineage (NCBI taxonomy): Eukaryota > Metazoa > Chordata > Mammalia > Rodentia > Muridae > Grammomys > Grammomys surdaster. The sequence goes on from NW_021604567.1 coordinate 1,714,801, forward strand.
GTGCCCCTGGTAGCAATAAACACATTCCCTCATCAGTTGATCAAACAAAATATTCAGATCGAAGTTGCTGAGCCCAGACTTCGCATTCCTCCCAGAATCCCTGAGGCCTCACCCTTCCTGTGCAAGCTTGCAGACTTCCCTAACTACCACCAGGGACCACAACTGCCTGGCTCACAGCATACAGGAAGCAGGGTGTGTGGGGCCAGGTGAATGAAGTCAAAGACACAGGAAACGCTCCAAGCCAGATTTCTATCATTGCCCCAGGTGATCAGGCTGCGTTAACTAACCACACAACCCCGCATCCTCCCCAGGCCGAGGCGGAACCACACAACCCAGCATACGCCTCAGGCCGAGGGGGAGCTTAGATTCCATCAGTCCCAACCTCTCACCCAAGGAATGAATTCTGAGAGAAACATTCCGGCAGCTCAGCCAGGCAACCTCTGCCTGACTGTAGAAGACCTTGAGAAACACGTGGACAGAATCACTCCTCTCTTGTGCAAGTTAAACTGCCTTGGTTTCTCCCTCACTGCCTGCTGAACGCTTCCTATGGGGACCGTGCTCTTCAGCATTTCCCTGTTATTAACATGCTTGGTTTCGGGGCCAGGTTCAGTCAGTAACTCCAGCCACTAAAATTGGCGAGGTGTTGTGACCACATAATTATTTGCTACAGGTCTACTTTGTTGTTGGTAAATACCAGGTTTTAGGAGACGTTGTTAAATATTCCTCATAAACTGTGTGTGTGGTAGAACATGCCTGTAAGCCCAGCACCGTGGAGTGTAAAGACAAAGGGTCACCAATGCCATGCCATCCTGTATAAGAAAGCAAGACTCTGCCTCAAGTAATTTTAAAAGAATAAATTCTCATTACACACTAGAGTGGATATTTGCCTTTATTTAACTTCTTCCACATTTTTTAATACTAGGGCAGAGGAATGAGAAAAATAATAGCACATCAATTTTTTTTACAGTATCAAAACAAACCTTAAAATATCAAACTATTTCAAGACAGTTTTTTTTTTCCACTCCATGTACCACCACACCTGGAAAAAATCATCACTGGAAGAACAATGAAAATTAATTTAAGATGGACAGGAAGAAAGGGAAATAGATGGAAAAGCAGAATGTCCAGATATCAGGAAGAATCACATAGGGTCTAGCTAGACACGGAAATTAAACTTAAAAAATAACTGTTTTGATCATGTGTCCATAGAGAAAATGCAACTTTGTAGGTATAGAAATATGAAAGGAAGCTGTAAGCCATTTCTTCTTTCATGGCTTGAGTGGCCAAGTACTAGACACTGCCAAGACATGATACTGTACAGGAACAGGCTCAGAATAGGGAAGGAGAAATAGAAAACAAGGAGCTGTGAAGAAACAGGAAGGAGCAAAACCCAGACAGAACAAGCCAGGGGTATTTGCCTCACTTCAGGACCATTCCTGCCAAAAGAATAGCAAAGGAGTTTCATCATCAGCCTCCGATCTCTTGTGTCCATTCTTGTAGCTCCACTCATGGTGATTTCCACAGTAATCAGAAGAAAAATGTTCTACTCTCCGTATCCAGTCTGTGTTTGCAGCAGAGAACACAGCATAAATACTGAGACTGGGAAAACATAAGCGATCCGACATAGACAGAGAGAAAGAACAGCTTCTTCCTGACTTCAGAGTGCATCTGGTTATAAGCAGAGTTGGGTGTGGGTTTGGGTTGTGCTGTGCTCTCGGGTTTTGCTGTGTTTTATTTGGTTTTGTTTTCCAGGGGATAACATCTGGTGAGAGACCTTCAAACGGCCAAAGTAACTCTGCTGCAGGTTTAGCAGAGAAGAGCTGTTTGCTGAAAGGCAGCTGCAGCATATTCAAGGAAGGGTTATTTCACACTCTCTGCTTCCTGAGTTTTGACTTTTCCCTTTTCCTTTGGCCTCTACAATGCATTCCATTTGCATGTTGTTTTCCTTGTTGAGTGGAGCAGAACAGGCTGGGGAATCCAAACTGATGACTTCCAGAATCCTCCCTTGTGTCCCCAGAGTTTGACGCTATTTCTCAGTACATTTGGGATGGTTTCTCAGGCTATCTACAAAATCTCTCCCATGTCTGTGAATTTATTATAGAGTTTGCTGTTTCTATCCGTTACCTCTTCCAGATGGGTTTCGTTGCCTTGGAAGCGCCCTGTAGTCTGCTAAATTATACCTGATGCTCACACCAGGCTGCTTGGGATTACCACAAGAATACAATGAGCAAAGATGATTGTGAAAAAGAGTCTCAGGTACTAAACATCTTTTAGATGCAATAATAAAAGATTTAGGGTTTATTATTATTATTGTCTAGTCACATCAACAAAAGGTTTCGAAGAGTCCAGATATCCAAATGTATTCAGCTTACATTTACCATACACCCAGAATGGTAACCTGGCTCTGCAAAAGACAGTCTTAAAACACACACACACACACACACACACACAAGACATGATCCCTGCACCCACACAGTTTCAAGTTGAACTAAACCACTTGAAGCATTGAAGGGGCAGGCAGGAAGAAGAGAGGTCTCAGGGGAACCAGATCTGCTAACATAGTTTTGAACAATGAGGATCCCTGCAGAGGTAAAGAGAGACAGGCTTCCAACCCTGGGGACAGTAGGATGAAAGTGTGAGAAAGGGAACTTTTGAGAGCATTCAGGAACAACCAGTAGACCTGAAGAGAAAGCCAGCAGAGAGAGAAAATTAATCCCTTAAGAGAGTTTCAATCCTTTGAATTCTACGGAAGAGTCCCTTTCTCTTCTCTTTAGGATATCAAGTACATTAAACAGGCTTTGCTTTTTCTTCTAATTTTCTTTCTTTCTTTTTCCCTCCTCTCATTTATTTCAGTCTCTATGTTCCTTCCTTCCTTCCTTCCTTCCTTCCTTCCTTCCTTTCTTTCTTTCTTCTTTTTAAGGAATTTATTTTTCCAACAGTTTAAGACTCACAGCAAAGCTGAGGGGAAAGTACAGAAATTGCCAACCAGAGCAGTTCATTTGTTCTGTTATTGAACCTATACCAACATGGTAATTTTAACCAAGATTCATCACTTACTGTAGTTTTCAGTAGAAGCTACGTAACAGAAGGGCATGCCTGTCCCTGTTCAGCCTAGTAATGAATGGTTAGAAAGAACTGCAAATACATGGAAGTCAGACTGTGGATTGAGCATCAGCTGCTCTGTTTGGGGGATTTTGTGAGCATTTATTTGTTAGCATTTTGTTTAGAGATACTTAGCTACCTTCAACTCCATTGGAAAACTAAATTATCACCAAAAACTACCCACATGAAAAAGACGATATATATTTCACTAAACTTTGGAACAATCTGTGAATTTCTCTTTCCTTTAAGGGTACGTAACTTCAAGGAGACCCCATACAGTCTACTTTCAAATGGAATCCTGCAGATTACTGTGAAATTTCTGCTTCTATTTTTTACCACTAGAATTCCTGTAACATTTTGAGTGCCATTGGGCTGGCGGTCACATGAGCTGTAAAAGGACCTATAGACAAAGGAAGAGAAGGAACTTTAGAAGTAGAAACCTGTGACGGTTAATATCTACTGCCAACTTGATTAGATTAATGAACACCTAATGAATTAATGGACACAGGAAAGGTATGCATATGAAAGTATTTGAGTAAGAATGGAGACCTGCCCTGAGTGTGAACAGCAAGCCCAGGCACCTAAATGGAATCAAAGAAAGATGAAGAAAGCCCCTCGAGCTGCTACACTCAACCCCCTGCTTCCTGGCTGGGGAAGCTTTGTAGCCAGCTTACCTAGTGTCATACCTATCCTTCATGAAGGTCAGAATCTCCTCAGATCTTGAAGCTAAACAAATCCATCTCTTGCCACAGCAAAGAGAAAAGTAGCTAACAGGATATCACCTCTTCTTATCATTACTTTGTCAAATTATCTAGTGGTACCCTCACAATTTCTAATTAATCCTTCCCATAGTCCTACAAGACTGGCACTATTTAAAATAGAAGGAAGAACTGAGGCTTAGAGAGGTTAAATTACGTTCCCTAAATCACATCCCATCAAGCAAGTGTGCTAAGATTTATGGTCTGTCCTAAACACCAGGAGCAGGAGACAAAAGATGAAGATCAAAGATTTCAGAAAAGAAAAATACATAGGGAGAAAAGACCTCACACAGACTGATCTAACCTCCTTTTTGTTTTGGTTTGTTTTGGTTTTTAAGTGTGCCGGCACTGGAAGGTCAGAGTGTAAGAGGACATTCTACTTTTCAGGGGATCAGTTCAGTTTCCAGAATTACCTGAAACTTTAACTCCAGGCTTTCCAATGCCTCTGGCCACTGCAGGCACCTGCTTTCCTGCATTCATGTGCCCATACACACACACACACACACACACACACACACACACACACACACATATATATATTCCTCATAACCACTGGAAACACAACTTCAGAGTTTCCAATGCCTCTGGCCACTGCAGGTACCTACTTTCCTGCGTTTGTGTGTGTGTGTGCGTGTGTGTGTGTGTACATATACCTAATATATTCAACATATATATTGAATGTATATATACGTATTTTGGGTATATAGATTTTTCTTTCATTCTCTATCTCAACCTAAAGTAGGAAAATCTCCAGTGTAATTTTTCTTGGAGTGGGCAAATCTTAAATACAATTTTGTCTCAACCTTAACCTATATAACATAAGAGAACATTCAAGAAGCAACAAATGTCTCAAGAGAAAACCTCGGGAGCTCCAGGAGATTGATTTCTGCAGCATGTAGAAGTGTTTTACTCTCCTAGGTCATAAACGTCATAGGCAACACCTAACCAAAAAGCATAAAGACCTGAGAAGAGTGCTGCTGGCTGCAAATCAAACACAGCAAGGAAAGAAAGAGTGCCCTGGGAAAGATGCTTACTCAAAGGCCCAGGAAGCCAATCTCACTGAGGTTTCTGGGGGAAAGAGGTGATTGCATTGTTTTATAATAGTCAATATTTACTCAAACACAAATGAGATTTCCTTACCTTATGGGACGTTTTTGCTGACAAGGAATAGTCCCCCTTGGGAGCTTGTCCATTCCTTAGTGACAATGTGAGAATGCCCCATAACACATTCTGAACATCTATCAAGATGTCTCATTCCTCTTCAGTTCTTCACAATGATCCTAGACTTTCATGGAAGAGACTACATTCCAACAATCCATCCGAGGCAGGCCAGGGAACTGAGACAGACACAATACCATAAAATTGTTTAGAACTCTCCTGTTATTGCCAGTAGGCTGGCTGGGTGGTCTTCATGTTACATCTGAATAGAAATGGCAAATAGAGAAAGAGTAACTTCCTCCATATTGGCAGTAGTCCCAAGCATTTGGGTATCAAAGAACCACAGTTTGGCCTAACAGATACATATGACTCCAGTCTCAAGCGTCCAAAGACATTCATATACATGAACATATATAGAGAAAAAATTTCTAGTCTGAACCTCCACAGCCTTATATTGTGGCCTTATATTAAATGAACCATGACTTATAATGCCACCTACTATTTGTCAGAAGTGTTACAGATTTCAAGTCTTGGGTATGAGAACCTTTCACTCTGTAACTAGTGTTACAAGCTGTGGGGCCTTGAATGTCAGGGTCCCCGATATAGGCAGCTCCTGAAGTCTCTAACAGCTGGGACCTACAGTCTCTTATGTTAACCTCTTACATAAACTATGTCAATGCAAATGTGTTTAAATGCACTCTCTTTAAAAATGGGGGCCTTCAGTCACATGCAGGCAGAAGTAAAATTGTAGGACACAAAAACTAGCCCCTGAAACTCGAAAGCTACATGACAATTCTTAAAATGTTGCAAAGGCACAGCAGATATGATCAAACAGTGAGCACAGAAGCTGTAGGCACTACAGACTGAAGTGCCGGTGGCATTTACTCTTCAGTGGCACAGTCAGTCAAAGGGAAACACTATGATCTTAAATGGCAGGTGACCTGCTGACTGAAGCACCAACGCAGAGAAAATAGGAGTGTTTGATTCCTCCTCCTTCCCCCCTTTTAGCCAATGATCCAAGGTTAGAGCTAATGAAAAGGCTGGCAGAGATGGAAAGATGCACCACTTGGCGAAGGGTAGCCTAGCTCTCTGTTTGGGGTCTCACAAGTTGACAGAACTCACGCTCTGAAGCTAGGCAGGGTTTTAAAAAACAAAAGTCAACATGTGTACCCCAAATCAAAGAGGCGTTTAAGAAGTAGCAAAGCAATGGCCTTGGCAGGGCTTAGAATGGTGTTGTGTCCTGCATACTTCATAAGCCTACTAGCCAAAAACTGAAGTGACATTTTCCCAAATAAACCACCATTAAAGTTGTCAGTTAGATGAATAGAATGGAGATATGGTAGGCAGGAAAAAAACAAGAAAAAAAAAACGAGATTAGGGAGTTAAACATCAAGGAGAGAAGGCTTAAGTCTGCAAAAGGGCAAGTGTAGAAAAAGAGTAATCAGACAGAATACTAACAGAGGCTCTTGTATCAATCTCCACTCATCCCCTCTCCCCAGAGGCTTCACTGCCTCTCACATCAGCACCCTGGAGACCACCCTGCGGACTATCAAGTGTTATCCATACCAGGCAAGGACAGGATGAATAGCTTTAAGTTTTCAAGACAACATCCATCCTTTCCTCTTCCTGGCCAAAGCCCTGTTTTCTCGATAAAAGATATTTCTCACTCAAAGAATTTCTGAGAGACAAAACAACTTGAAGACTTTTTGTGCTACTGAAGGCATCCCAAACCCAGCCTACAAAATGCAGGGGTGGACAAATGGTTAAAGCAAGGGCTCTATACCAAGGCCATCACCCAGAAGAGATACTTGCCCCACAGCGAGGCACTCTCTTCAGTATCCAGATCAGCATTATCCTGGAGATAAATGGAGAAAGCAAAAAGAACCAAAGCTAGAGGCTATAAGCAAAATGATCAAGGGATGTCTTCTCATTGAGGATTTCCAAAGAGGAAAACTAAGTTCTTCCCAGCAGGAAAGGACAATTACCGTGAAACAATTACCACCATTTGTTTCCCTTCTTTTTGTAAGTGAGGTTTTAATCATGGTTATTTTTTTTTTCCTACTCTGCTACGATGCATGGGGTGAGTTTGAGAAGGGATGCAGTTTGGTTTCTATGGTGCTACAGAGCTACGTGGACACCCTGCTGAGAAGGTCCTCTAGATGAAGAGTGCAGTGCAGTTATCAAATGCAGTCATGGGCTGAAGTGTACCTAAACCCAGGACATAAAGTCTAATCTCCAGCACCCCCAAATGGGAATTCACTTGAAAATACGGTAATTGTATACACAATTACATAGCATATGAATGAGAATAGGCCCATAGTACATTACAGCTGTTGCCCATATAAAAGTGAAATTTGTAGACAGACAATGCAAGGTAAGAACACCCTATGAAGATGAGTCGGAGATCAGGGTGATGTCATTCCTTACTGTTGCAATGGTTGTTGGGGTGTCTCGAGCAGGTGACAGAGTGAATGGTGGAGACACATGAAAGCACCAGGCAACAGGTACAAGAGACCTGAGCCACACAGAAAGAAAGAGCCCAAGGAATTCTTGATTTTTTTGACTTGAGTTTTTGACCATACATCTCTGGGTGTGGGCTCTGTGCTTCAGGAGTTGGAAGCTAAGTCCAAATGGGGGTAAGGGAGGATGCTTCTCTGCAGCCCGATCTCCATCCATTCACCAGAGAACTGGAGATGCTCCGAGATAGGAAGGCCAATCTCCAAAACCAGGAGAGAGAAGCTGACCAGATCTTGAGAGTCACTGTCCAGTCTGCCTTGTATATGATCAACTTTCTCATTTGCTAGAGTAGAATGGGATTATGAATATATGAGAGTTGAACAAATAGTCCATCTCTGTTTCACCATGGCCCATCTCATCCACATGGACAGCATTCTATAAGAAACTTATAAATGTCTATTTCTAGAGCCTGGTGAGCACTGAGTAGTAGCACACTGGTGGACCACATTCTGCACATCCAGAAAGTGGGTATGCGGTGGAGGGAACTCTTCAGCGATGGAATAGGTTTAAAATAAAATATTTGCTGACATTAGTATCTGAACCTTAGCTCAAAACTCAAAAACATAAATAAAGCCAGAAGATTCTAGAAGAAAGGATCTTCTACATGATTGCCTGATTAGTAATGATCACAAAAACTATCAGAGTCACAAGCTAGCATAGGGTGCCACCATACAGTAACTACTCCTGAAAGGACATCTGCCCAGCAGCTGTCAGTTACTCTCCATACTGATGCCACTCTTGCTATTATTTACTGGGAACAAAGATTATTATTTCATGTATCTTATGTCATCCTCTTTCCTACTGCCTCTAAAAACTCCCCAGTGCCTTGGTGCCTTGTCATTTGCTATGGAATTTATATGTCTTTGACGGTGTCTCCGTTAGTCCCAAATAAGTGTTGTTATTCTGTTGGAGAATCTCTCTGTAGTTTTCTCCAGGATGGATAGTCTGGAGACACTCTAGAAACATGATATCCTTTTTCATTTCAGGGAACACCCTGCTTTTCTCCATAATCCTGCAACAGACTTGATGAGGCTCTCTATGAAGACAGTGGGATTCAGTTGCTTCCTATCTCTCTTTCACATCATGGCAATGAATTGAGGGCTTTGATCCCCCACATGCCCCCACCATGATAGTCTGACTCATCACAGGCATCCAAACCCATAGGGATGGAGCTAGAAAGATGGCTCAGGGGTTAGAAGCACTTGTTCGCCCAGAAGATCCAGGCTTGGCTCCTAATACTCACACAACATCTCACAACCACCTGTAACTCTAGTTCCAGAGGATGTGATACCCGCTTCTGGCTTCCATGGGCACCATACATACAGCCATTACACAAACATGTGTGCACAGAGTATACTCACACACATAAAGAAAAATAAAAAATCATTTTTAAAGGAACGGTGCCAATTGACTGTGGACTGAGCTTCCAAACTTGTGAGCCAAGCTAATCTTTTCTTTTTTTAATGTTGACTTTTTGCAACTCTTTATAAAGTAAGAGAAAGCTTACTAAGAAATGTTAATCACATCCAAATTACAGCTTCACAACAATATTTAGACTCATTTTTTAAAAATAAATAAAAGCTGGGTACCATAACATGGCCGTGTCAGCACATAAAATCACATCATCACAGATGCCAAGAAGCCTGGATCCTCTGATCCCCAGCATCCTCTAAGCTTTATTTCATATTTGGACACTATCCCTGCTTATCTGTCTCCCACATGTGTACTACATCAGTGATACCTAACTCCAGCAATCAGTGGGGAATCCTGATGTCCAAGAGGCACCTTACTCAGCTCTATGACTGGAGCAAGTCTCTCCTATCTAGAATACAGAACCACAGGTGAATATGAAAAATGGGGTGCTTATCCTCCACACTCTTACATAGCTCATAACAGAAGCCTTCTGTCATAAGAGTGTATTAGTTAGGGTTTCCGTTTCTGTGGTAGAATATCTTGACCAAAGTAACTTGGAGAGGAAAGGCTGTATTCATCTTACACCTCTGCATCACAGCTGGTCAACAGAGGAAGTCAGGACAGGAAATTAAGCAGGGAAGCCTGCTTTCTTATAGAATCCAGGACCAGGCACCACCCATAATGGTCTGGGTCCTCTCTTATCAATCACTAAGAAATGTCCTACAGGCTTGCTTACAGCCTGATCTTATGGAGGCATTTTTCCAGTTGAGGCTCACTCCTCTCTGATGACTCTAGTTTGTATCAAATTGACTAGCTAGTACAGAGAGTTCTATTAGATAATCCACAAATTTAACCTTGCCACACAGTTTTAGATTTAACATTCAAGCAAGACACTCAACTATTTAGAGATAACTCAAAAAGCATATACCACCATTTAAGTTTAAGGTTGGGATTTTACATACTTAAACATTTATATACATTTCATTACAATTTAAAATTAATACTTAAACATCCTCATTATTTTCAGAAATAAATGTTTTGCTGCTGTTGTTAGTAATGAAAACAATAGCACTGAGCTAACAGAAGATTCATCCCAGGCTTTGAAGCCATTCAAAACTGGGGAAGACATGGAAAACCATGGAAAATAAAGTCACACACACACACACACAAACACACAAAGAACAGAAAGAGAGAGACAGCCCCCATCACTCCCACACTACTTCTGACCTAGGTGATCTTTTGGACAGCTGGCAATCAACAATTTGACACAACTGACCAAACAATCAGGACCTTGTTCTTGCGTCCTGTCATTTCCCTGTTCTCATGCTCTGTGTTGAATGACTTCAGATAGACACACATTGCAGCACAGGGGACACATGAGGCATTCTCAGGAGTGAAAGTAGATAGTGACAAAAGGCTGGGTTGGGAAACACTCACCAGATGGCAGTGGATGTCGGCTAAAGAGATGAGGGCGCTGTCACACTTGTTTAGGTAGGCTTTATTCTACTTCCTGAAGTTTCTGGACTAGACAGCTTTTCTGGCAGGTCTCTTCAGGACCAGATAACTGAAGGCACATTTGGAAGAACTCTGGAGGGAGGGGACAATAGCAGGACTTTGTTCTTCAGCAGAAAGCTCCTCCTACACAGAAACTGTGCTCTCAAGTGAATAGTTTAGAATGTTTTATCTCCACCCAAGGCCAGAAACATGATCCAGATCCCTTCTATTGGTCAAAGGACACACTTAACAGAACTAAAGTCGGAAAAAAATGAGTCCATGAAAGCAGCCCTACATGATGAGAAGGAAGCAACCTGTACTTAATGGGCGCCCACCAAGCTCTGGTACCTCCACCATCCTCAAGTTCATGTGATGTTTTTAACCTTAAGAAGGAGCAATTGTTATACTTTTCCCTCAATTAAAATTAGTATGTTACCACAGTATGTGAGGTCCAAAGTTTGTCGTGATTGACAGATCTACCCTCACCATCTGCAGCCCTACTAGTATCTGAGTAGCTACCTAGACAGTCCGCAGGGCCCCTGTATGCCCTTCACTCAGTCTCTTTCCACATTGCTTTTGTGAGGCAGCAGGTCTCACTGAGCGTGGGATGAAAGATGACAGTAGTAAAAGAGTTAACTCACCATTCATGCTTGCCCTGAAAATGTAAGTCTTAAACCTGCCGTTTGATTTTTTAACCTTACAAGCACACTTCTCTCCTCCATAATCCTGAACAATGAACCCCCATAACCAGCTTATAGAAGGAAATTCTTCTTGAGAAGAGAAATATTAGCTGTTCATATAGCTTTAGCTTGGTTTTTTTAAAACTTAACTTCATCTTTGAAACTTGTTGTGGATTACAGCCTTTGAATGATATAATTTCCAAAGCCAGGAAATCAGAGGGAGATGGCCCAGTAGAATGCTTTGCATGCAAGTATGAGGACCTGGGTTTTGTCACTAGAGCCGATTTTTTTTAAAAAGTCACATGTGGTGACATGTACCTATAATCTCAGTTCCTGGGAGGCAGATATGGGAAGATCCTTGTGGTTTTCCAGGAAATTTGTCTAATTTAATCAGAGACGTTGTAGTAGTATTTAAAACGGCCTCAGGCTCAGGCCGACTATCTAAGCTGCAGTGGCTCTACCTAGCCCAGCCGCCATGTTTCTCAGCCGGAGTTTCTTAGTAAACTCTGCTTTGTCCTCATCCTGAATTCGAGATCCCAGCTATGCCTGAGTGAGATCCAAGGGGTGTGGACCCTTCAGGCTACACAGCAGGTATGGATGCATTGTGTCTCCTGCTGCCTCTGACAAATAGGTTCTGAAAACCCTGAGCTCTGTCCAGAGACAGAGAATGCCCAGAACAAAACAAAGGGAAACAAGAACAATGCTCCCACCGTAGGGAGCACTCGCTTTCCCAGAGCTAACATCACCACGTTCACCCACAGAGATTTTATCATCTCTGGTAGCCAAAGAAGAGGTACATCACATAACAGAATGAAAACCAAAATAGGAGCAACAGTATCCGCACAGGAGATTAAATTCACGCAAGTTGTTCATTTGCCAGCAGGACAATTACAAGCAACCATATAATCCTAAAGTGAGTTACTGCAGACCCAACTCTTGCTGTAGAAATCAAATTAGTTCCTCTATTCTTAGAACAATAGATTAGCGCAGCAATAATGGACAGACGACTGCAGACAGCCCTGAGGAGCCTTACGCTAAACAGGGAAGTGACGGCTGGTTTCTGCTTCATGCTGGCCCCTTCCTGAAGAGTGGGGCCAAGCTGAAGGAGCCAGCTGATTTCATAAATTTTCTTACTATCATCCCTTGACAATGAACGTTTACCATTTACCAAGCAAGCATCAAGGGTTTCTTAACCACTAGGTGCAAGCAGTGGTCTTGCTGAGTAATTTCAACAGTAGGGTATATCAACAAACACCAACGGTCCATAGCAGGAAGACTCAGGCTTGCCTCATCAGACTGGGGCTTTCCAGTTACACAACAGGCAAAGAGGACTTAAAAAGGAAAAGCTCATCTTTGGAAATGCACCACTCCTTACCCCATTGACATCTTTTGTAGAACTTTTCCAAGAAAGAATTATTATTTATCGTCAACCATGATAAAGAACTAAAAATTGTTCAGGATTTCCTGGTGCATGGAGTAGGCTTTGAATAAAGGGAACATTTTTCCCACCATTTAAACTCTCATTAGATTCCCTAGTAAAAGCACAAACTAAAATTAACTATGGTTGGCACCTCTTGAATTTGAAATATAAAAGGAATTTCCTATAACACAAGGAAACCTGGTTTCTGTTTTGCAATGAGGCACTGAACCCTTGCTGAGGGACTTGGTATCCTTGTCACATGACCTTAGTGACCACACTTAATGTTTGTGTTTCGGTAAATGAGAAGAGTGAACCCAATCCCAGAAGGTTGTCAGGGGAATGAAATGTAGTAAGTCATGTAAGACTTCCTAGCATAGCATCAAGAATATAATATGTTTGCAACAAGTGTTGGGTTAATATAATTACAATACCAGGGCATTTGGCAAACTGCTAGGCAAGACATCTATGCAGGATACTACACTGCCCTTATGTGACACAATCTGTTTATAATTACTTCTAAATAACACATTTTCTTTTTGTAAACAGACCCATATGACAAAACATATGCCATGTTACAATGAGTTCCCTGCCAGCCCAATGGAGATTGAGGTAGCAAAGAGCTACCTTCCATAGGAAGATGAAGGAGGTGAGCTTTCCTGGTTCCATCCTAGCAAAGGTGAAAAGCTTATTCCCAGAAGGTCATTCTGTTTCCACGCAGGCACAAATTTCATCTTACAAAGCACATTAACCCTTTAAAAATATTCAAAAGAAAGAGGTGGTCATTCAAAAATGAAGACATGGAAGTATCACGTGCCTATGATACCAGCACTGGGGCCAGGAGACAGGAAGACCACCGGAACTTGCTGGCCAGTGAGCATTCTCACATCTCTGAGCTCCAGGTTAGGTAAGAAGCCCTGTCTTGAAAACTGAAGTGAGGACACTATGGGACTATCCCCACCGTTGACCTCTGGTCTCCACCCGTATGCTCTCAATGGTACTGGATGACAATGGTAGAGGGCCACACACATATAGTTTCCGAGACAACTTAACCCCAAGCGATGGGAGTTACATGAACAGCAGGGATCAGATGCTCCTTGACCTTCAGCCTCATTCACACTTCTGCCCTGTCTCCTGCACCCTGACCATCGACACTAACTACATTCCTCTCCCCAATCCACATCACTTAGCTACACTTCCCTCCTGTGATCTGAACTGCAGCATCCCTAGCCGAGGGATTTATCACTCCCATGGACCCTGGTACCAATAGCGTGGTACCTCTTACATCTCTATCTGCACAGTTCCTAGAACTCATATGCTCTTAGAACCCTGGTACATAACACAGAGCCTGGCCTGCTAGTAGAGTCCACATAAGTACTTAGATGAATATATCACGTGTAAAAATGTCCAGACTATTCCCACTAACTTTATCATTGTCTGCCAGGTAATGTCCTGAACGAGGCCCTTGTTCAAATACTTTAAATGATGAATCAAAGACCTGCTCTACTTTTTGTTCTGCTTCTGATTTCTATACTTCTCATTAGATGTCCTTTCTTTACTTTCTCTTCCTTTCCTTTAAACAACCATGATTTTAAAATAATGTCTCAACTCAAGGGGTTGAGAGAAACTTGAGGTCACAAGAAGGAGGTGACGAGTGGGAACTGACAAATCACTCATGAACTAGGCAGACCTTTTGCAGTCATAGCAGTAGACAGGAATAGAGAGATCCAGTACAACACACTCGCAGTAGCTGAAGGGGACACATTAGTAAGCCAGTCTACACTTCCCTTTCACTTATTTTTATGGATGCTTTGTGCTGTCCCCAAACAGGCAGTGCTCCCATGGTGCATTGTTACTTATATGCCCTTATACTTCCTCTTTCCTTCTCAAGTCTCCAGCTCCACTGTTCTCACCCTTGGCTCCAGACATCTTGCTTGCAGTTTAACTAAGAAAATGGAACCCCAGCAAATAAACCTGCAAAGACAGATGCAGTTCAAAGTGAACTCCCAGAAGCTTGCATTTGCCCACACACCACACCCTAGAGGCTGCTTCTGTCTCACAGACAGAGGATCCTATCCCTTCTTGACTCTTCAGGGACATCTGGCATTTAGATGTCTTCTTGCCTCCTTTCTGCAGTATCAAATCTACATTCTCCATGGGACTCTATCCAGTGAAAGAAAAGAGTTCCTTGGCAATATTCACCACCAACTCTCAGGATCAGGGTTTTTATCTTAACTCCTCCTGTCATGCTAAAGGTCCACACCAGAAACACATTCACCTTCAAACCCCCCTGAAGCTCTCCAGGGAGTGCCATACTATCAAACCCATGGTCACATGCCTATCTTCGTCTTGCTGACGTTTCAGCAGCATTTGAGACCAATCACATCTATGTCCTTTTACTATCAACCGCAATAAGCTTGTCTCCTTAGACTTTTTCCTGGACACTCTGTCTTCCTTGGCTTTCTGGTTCCTCTCTGTCTCCTAAATCTCCATATTTGGTTTATCCTAAACTTAACCTTAACTCCTCTAACTATGCTCACTCTCCTGATAATCTCATGTAGCTATGTAGATTGGAATGACATCCACATGCAATGATGTCAAAGATAAGTAACGAGTCTCTTGAACTTTCATTAAGCTGAGCCCTGCGGTACACCTCCAAGTGTGCATGAGGGTGGACTGCAGCTCCGTCCTGCTGTGGCTCAGGCTCAAGCTCCTGCAGTCATCTTGAGCTCCTTTCTTCGTTGTCCCTCGCATCAGCAATGACAGCAAATTTGGTTGCTACACTTATTCTATTTTTTATTTAATGGCATATCATACTATTATTAAAGAATTCTATGCATCAGACAACTTCTCAAATTTAAAAGGAGCCACAAATGCAATCAAACATGCCAACGAACACAAGGGACTCCAGGAATAAGCCAGAATGCCACCTGCCCCCCTCCACCCCACTCCGACCCCTCAGATCTCTCTTCTTTCCCTGGGCCACACAAGCTTCCTTCTGCCTCTCCTCCACACCAGTTAACCATATCTTCTAGCATTTGTTTAGAAAGAAGCACAGATTCACAGTAAGTACTTTCAGGGACCGTGTAATGAGGATCCAGGACGCCTTCCCCTACATTTTCTCCCATGATTGCATCTTCACCTTCAGCACAGTACCAGACAGGAAACAGACATTGTTGGTGAGCTAAATTCCAAATCACCAGACATACCTGGTGTGTGCAAGGTCACACACCCACCCGTGCAGCTGTCTGGAGATATTCCCTCTCCGCAGAGCCCTTCCCATGCCGTACGCTCTGCCATATCCCTCACCCTCCTTCCCAAATCCCATCTCTAGAATTATGCCACGTCTTTAATGTCATGTAAATGAAAACAGAGAGTATGTGACTATTTGAGGTCGGCATGTTTTTTTTTTCTACTAAAAAGAATGCCCTTGAGCTCTTAGAAATTATTGGAAGGAAATGGTAGTTATTTTCTGTTTACAGATATTGCAAAAAAAAAAAAAAAACCCTATGAGTAATTCTGTACAAGACTTCATATAAACATAAGTTTTCATTTCTTGGTGATAGGTGCCCAGGAGTAAAGTTGTAGGGTTGAATGGTAAAAATTGTGTTGAGTTTGGCTCGGTTTTGAAGCATTTTGTTTGCATTGTGTTTGAGAGAGTGACAGTGTGGTTTTCCAGAGTGCCTGGTCTAGAACCTCATCATCAAGCAAAGCCAGCTCCCTCACCACGTCACTGTACTCCCTCTCTGAGGTCTACGATGCACTTTAACTGAGGTCTCTTCAACTATCAGTCTCTCTCTCTCTCTCTCTCTCTCTCTCTCTCTCTCTCTCTCTCTCTCTCTTTCTCTCTCTCTCTCTCTCTCTGTGTGTGTCTCTGTCTCTCTTTCTCTGTGTGTGTCTCTGTCTCTCTGTCTCCCCCCCTCTCTTCCCACCCCCCCCAAAGCAGCACCAGAGTGATCCTAGCAAAAGGAGAGTCAGATTGTCACCTGGGCCTGTACAAACAATAGTTTCCCCTTGCCTCTAAGTAAAATTCCTCCCCTTGACTATAAGAACCTCTATGATTTGTCTCTCATGAGACACCATCTCCAATCAGTATCTGGCAGTCACTTTCCTCCAGCCACTGGTGTGGCTTTCCTGTTCTTCTTGACTCTCTCGGCATTGTCTCTGAGACATTGTGATTGCTGTTGGTCTCTACCTCTGGTGCTCTTCTCAGACAGCTCATGCCCACCCACCGACCAAGCATCATCACTTCCCTCTTAGGGAAGCTTTTTCAGTCTCGTGCTCCACCGGCCCTTCCTTCGCTGCCTTTCCCTGTGGCACATGGGCCCAGCACACTGTACTTATTTTGTCTATTCACTCATACCCTTCACTGGAATGTGTGCCCCTTGAGGCAGCCCTATGTCTTGCTTGTTCACTGCTGAATCCTCTATAACAAGAATGATTCCGGCCATATGACAGATGCTTGCTAAATGTGTCTTGTATGGTGAATGGATGGATAAATGAATAAATAATCACTATGTGAAAAAATACAGCCACCAGCATTTCATGTTCACTTATAAATGCAATATTGAATACACAGTGAAACAGATACCAGACAACACACAGAGAGGAATTAAACAGGTTCCTGGAAAATAATGAAAAAAAATGTATATTTGAAAATGGGCTCCTCAATATGTAGCACCTTATGTACCACCTGGGTAGTTTGCTCACAGCTTTACATCACTAGAAGAAAATTCTGGAGCTGCTCCAGGTCTGAAGCTTAACATCTGGACACACAGGTTAGGAAGCTAAACAGGAAACCCCCAGGGCACACCCTGGAAGTCCAGAGAACAAGGCCAAATGCAACTGGCGTTCTCCTTCGGCTCTCAGTGAAAACAGAAACATGATGTTCTTTACTCCCATAATAGTTTCTTGAAGCCTGGAAGAATAGAATCCACTGCATTGTATTTTTGAATCAATTCATGCTTGATAAGAGATAGAACTTAATCATATAACAATAGAGAGACGTCTAAAGCAAGTATGATTATTCAATGGCAACGTAAGAGATTCTTTAAGAAGTGAGAGAGATCAGTGTACTGCACAGGCATGTCAAAAATCTGTCAAACTAGCTAGTTAATGTTTGCTAACATCAGTTACTATTGTAAGCACTTCATTTGAAAACAAGTAGTGTTTATGCAACACACACTACACGTCAGAGATCATTCAAAGAATCGTGTCTGTGTGTGTGTGTGTGTGTGTGTGTGTGTGTGTGTATGGTTTGTGGATTGAATGTGTCCCCCAGAGTCATGTGTTGGAAACTTGATTCCCAATGTGACAGTATAGAGAGGTGGGACCTTCAACCATGATTAGTTCTTGAAGGGATGTTAATAGCACTGTGGCAGGAGAGGGTGACATACCTTCAGCTGCTTCCCGTCAACTCTCTTCACACACATCCTATTCCTCCACCTTCCCATGAAATGATACAGCAAGGAGGCACTAGCCATTTGTAGACCCCTCAGCCAACCTTCTAAACTCTCTGAAACCTGTCGTGCTGTTTTTAATTACAATCTAAGCCAGCTCGGATAGCCTCCAACAGCAGTGGAAGATGCTCAAGAAGAGGATATCATCTCTTTGTACCTGCTCTGAGACCACACTATAGATCTGTGGTTCTAGAGCTTTCTAACGCTGTGGCCCTTTAATACAGTTTCTTATGTTGTGGTGACCCCTCCTCCAACCATAAACTTACTTTCGTTGAGACTTTATAACTGTAATTTTACTGTTGTTATGATTCATAACGTAAATGTTTTGGAGATGGGGGTTTGCCAAGGGGTAGCAATCCACAGATTGGGAACTACTGCTGTAGACTAACGGCCTGCACATTATGGACACTTTACTGTGTGTCCAAGCCATATAACTAATGAGTGAGGCCCCAGGACATGCAACCCAGGCAGGTGGGCTTTGGAGTTTGAACTCTTCACGTTACCTTTCTGTACTGTGCTAATATCTGGCTAAAAGCACATGCCCCTATTGTTGTAAAGAATGTGGAAAATTGCTTCCAAAAGTAACAGGGGACGTAGAAGGGGGTATCTAAACATAGGAGTGCCAGACTCTAAAGTGCATTGAAGAGATCTCTTCCTGTTCAGTCTTTCTTTCACCATGCCCAGTGAGAGGCTACAGTACTCCTCAGGCCTGCCCACTCCCACTGCTCTCCCTCAAAGACTGGAGGAGTCAACTACATCTTTCCCTTTGATAGATTATGCTGTTTAACTCAAATGAAATTTTTATTGGTCATGCTTCAGACCCTAAGATAAAATTCCTGGAGAACATAATGGAAATATCTTTGTCAGGGGGTTTGACTACAAATCACACCTCTGGGCTCTTAGCTCTGTAAACAAGGCTAGCTAAAACCACAATAAGACTCACTAGTGCAATCTCTTTGCACCTCAGTTTTTCATGGGCAAAGAAAAGAAAGCAGAGACAGAGAGACAGAAAGAGACACAGAGAGACAGAGACACTGAGAGACTAAGAGACAAAGAGAGCCAGGCAGAGAGAGAGAGAGAGAGAGAGAGAGAGAGAGAGAGAGAGAGAGAGAGAGGGAGAGCTCAGAAGGTTCAAGAGCAGCAGTATCTGCTTTTAGCATAATGTTTACCCCATCCCTGATCCTTGGGATGAGAAGAGCCAGGATTCTCCTTCCATTCCCAGGGGACAGAACAGGGAGCTAGGCTTTCCCCACGTCTGCCTCTCCTAGTCTCTCCTCCCTTTCCACTCCCAGCTAGCAAGAGAGTTCATTGTTTGCCTCGTGGAATGGAGAGTTGAGTTGACTTAACAATACTTACTATTTATATACTGTTTTTCTTTCTTAAAAGACCTCTGTCCAACCAATGTTTCTTTCCGCAAGACTAACCACAGGAAGATCCTTCAAAGGAAAAATTTTTTTGAAGGAATTGTCATGGGCCTCCTTTTCAGAAATGGCCTCATTGGTTTAGGTCTGCTTGCCCTGCAAAATGTTACACAAACCTCTCAGAAAGAAGAACTTCGGTGGGATAAGAATATTCATGCTGTTCAAATTGCAAACAAATAAGATCTGCTTTGCATTATCAGTGCATGAGAGTAAATTTGCATTACTCTCGATACTTTGCATGCTGCAAATCTTGTGTCTTTGCAGGAACATTGAAGAGAAGGAAAAGAAAAGAGAACAGTTCAGTAAAACCAAAGCAGTGTCCGCTGCTGTGATCGGCCATTAAGATGCAGAGGAAAGAGTGGCTAAGCAAGATAACCCCATCTCCTTGCACAACCTGCTGGCCGTGCTGACCTCACATGATAGAAACCTCTGGGTTTCCCCTTCATTCAGAGGACTGCTTGTCTTCCTCGTTTGTCATCTATCCCCAAGCTGTGTGAATCTTCAGCTATTCACCATTCACTGACTCATCTCTTGGAACACTAAGAAAGTTCTGTTGTGTAGAAGCAGGAACTGTGTACTGCTCTCCACAGTTTCAGAAATGATGCCTGCCTGATAATAATCCATCACAATATGGCAACATAGTGCCAAAAGGGAAATTTCTCTGAGAATTATGGATGGAAATGGCCTGCATAGTCAGAGATGCGGGATGTTTACACTGACATTATAACAAGGGCCACTCTGCTTCTTGTAAGCTGATGACACGTTCTCTGGTCCCCAAAGGTGGAAATCTATATCTGGCCACCTGGGAATCTCCTCAAGGTGGCATGTGATTAACTGACGATTCTGATTCTATTTGCTTTTCTTTCATAATGTCTGGCCTGTAAAACATTAAAAACACTGGGCTGCTTCTTCTTGGGGACCCCTGTTGGCCTGCTCTGCTACTTAGTCATGCTTAGCATATGGCTCCATCCCTAAGAGTATGTAGATTTGTCTGGATCCTGGAGCAGCAGCCTCCTAACTGTCAATGTCTGTTCCAGAAGCTCTCAGTTGTCTCTTTTGTCTGCTTTGAGTAACTGTCTTCCTTCAACTCACAGTACGGCGATTGTTTTGGCATCTTGTTCTCACACATTCTCTCCATGGGTACAGATAAGAAGAGTTGAGTCCAAATAAGCATGTGTCGTCATCATTAGATTGCCTGATTAAGTTATGAAGTTGTGAATAACCTCAATTCCATGGAGGTCAGATGTAAGCAGAATCTGTGTTGCTGGCTGGATACAGAAGAAACATGGGTAATATTATGACTGTAGTCTATAGTACTTCTCCTTGTTTCCATGAGGTCTCCTTGAAGTCAGGGTTCTTGAGCTTTGATAATGAGGACATTATGTGAATAAGAGCAGATCGTAGCTCTCATCTATTCACGTTCGGACGAACATCACACAGTTCCGTGATCACAGAATGGACTAGTCCTATACACTTGTCTCCAAAACGATAACAGGTTATAAATAAGAACAACTTAAAATGTATCTAAGGCAGCAGGAATCAACTGCCATAGCAGCACAAACAACTCAAAAGGACCCCCTTACCAAGGATGGGTTGTTTTTTTTCATTTTTTTGAGACACTGTAGCTCAGACTGTGAGCTACAAATGCATGATTTTCCTGCCTAAGCCTCTTTAATGCTGTGATTACAGACACGAACACCAAAGCCTGGTAAGATGGGCCACCGTCCTCATGGAATTAATCACACTGAATATAACAGAGTTCCGTTCTGAGTAGTGTCCCTCCAATGTTACGGAAACTCCATACTGGTATCCAATTCCTAATGTCAACAGCCAGTCCATACAACGTCAAAGGTTTACAGTTCATGGTCTGCAAAGTGCAAGCATCACAAACTCCAAAACTTCCATGAATTTTTCTCAAGGACTTTAAAGAATAAATGGCAATGAAAATGAATCTCTCCTCAGAATAATTGTGACAAAGTTTGACATGCTATCATAACTTATCATATTAATAAAATCTGTATTCCCTCTGTTTAGTAATACTCACCACTTTGACATGAAAACATAAAAAGCCCAGTGTCAGTATGTTTTCATAAAAATGGATGCCCTATTTCAAAATCACATCCCATCCAACCCCAGAGGAAGATCTATCCCCACTGCTGAGATGAATTAAATTCCCTTTGCCAAATGTCAGGGGTTATTCAAACTCTTGACTATTTCTCTCGGTTGCTGCAAGGTTGAATTGTGTGCCATAGTGACATACATTTATTTACTGCCCTCAACCAGCAGCATTAGGTACCTAAGTCAGGCTGGGGGACATAGTAGCCTCATGGACCTGGAACTTTAGGTCACACTGATCAAAGAATTATGTAAATCCTTGCTGTGATGAACACCATGAGTGAACATGTATTGTCTAAATGATTGTAAAATAATCCAAACCCACAGTATCATCATTATACTGACCAAATACAAATATGAAAGATCACTTTGGGTGTTTTGTGGAGAAAATATTTGACATAAATGTAAACATATTTTTTAATTACATAAAAAGTCAAAGGCCATTTTGCTACAGTGTATAGACTCAGCTATCCACTGCAGTCATGGGTAACAAATAAGGTTTTGATGGTTCTGTATACAAAGGCTCATTTTTCAATTGGGCAAATGATCTGCATGTCTGGCAATTGTCCAGGGCAAGTTTATTCAATCAGTGAACTAGATCCACTCCACGTTCTTAGCCTTGATATCTCAGACTGTGCCTTCCAGGTCACTATAACAATAAAGATGAAGAAACAAAGGATTAGACTCCATGCCTGGATGACAAGATGCTCTGTCTTGTTGCAAAGGTGGAGAGAAATGTGAGCAGAACATGGGTAATGAAAAATGTCTTATCTGTGAGTAGGAAGAGTAGGTGTTCAAATGAGTCATGTAGCTTTTCTGAGACCATTTGTTCATTGATCAAAATGGAAGGGTATAATTCAAACTACCACCCAGGGGTTAGGAGTCCTTATACACTGCAAGGAGAAAACCACAGAAAAAAATCTACTACCATTGTTTGTACTAAAATCTCCAGCAACACTCATATGACACAAAAGAGGAGACTAAAATCTGAGTTAGAACCATCACTGAGTTAGAACCACAGAACCCGGTTCAGTGGAACAAGGACCACAGTATGATCTGGCTCCCTGCAGCTTTGGGCAGCACAGTGGGAGGAAATAGCACTAGAACAAACTAACACAGGCCCCGGTACTCCCCTAATGCCCTGCAAAGTCCAAGTTGACTGCACTTTTACCCAGTTTTCCTACTGGGTTAGTCTAAAATTGCCTAACCGGGTTAACAGACCCAGTTTTACAAATTTAAAAATAAAGCTTAATATTCCTAGTTATATAAGTTCGTTCTTATTCTAGAAAAAAACATTACCCTGGGTCAGAGCTGAGGTGCGTTACTTGGTAAGTGATGTTATTATTCCTTATTTTCTCATGATGGAGCCAATGGCCCTGATCTAAATTCCAGACCCTTCTTCGCCTAACTAAAACCCAAGAAACCAATAAAAAAGAAATTCCTGGTTAACATTATGGTTCCCAGTTGTCTTTGACAACATGGCAACTCAGGCGGTGTTTATCTATTTGAGTAATATTTTATTTATTTATAGAATCTTAAGCAGCCATCCCAGACACCAATCTATCTGCTTAATGCTCTCCATTTATTGCTTTAGTGATAGGTACAAGCATTCGGTGCACAGCATGACAAATGTACGGTTGGGACCCTGCACAAATGACGTGAGGCTTTTTATCATGTGCTTCAGTTTTCTATCTACCTCTACAGGCTGCTAGCAGCCAGAGCAAGGAGGTAGTACGCAGGAACATCAAAGGCCATACCAAAATAAGGACAGTGTCCCATAAAATAAGATGGGAGGAGAGCGATGTGGAAGAAACAGATTACAAGAAAATAAAGAGTCGGAGGCTCCAAAGATTAAAAACACAAATCCAAAGACTTGAGAAATTCATTTACTCATAACAAGGGGGTGACTCTAAAAAAAGAATAACCTGCCAAACCTCAACGAAAAAATAAGTAACTATATCTGTAAATTCTATGAAAGTGAAAATTCTGAAATGCAGAAATATTGAAAGGATCTGTTAAAAAAAAAAACTGTATTCAAGCCAGGCATGGTGGTACACACCTTTACCTCAATATGTGGGAGACAGAGGCAGGTAGAGCTCTGTAAGTTAGAAGGCAGTCTGGTCTATATATTAAGCTCCAGGAGCCAGGAATATATTGTTATATGCTGCCTCCAAACAAATAAACCAACCTATTTATACCTGTTTAGAATGTATATCATTAATGTATCTCAATATTAAAGTGTATAATAGCAACATGGTTAAATCCAGTCCTCTTTTTTTTTAGATTTTAGGTTTTTTTATGCACAGGTTTGTGTGCCTGGGTGCGTTGATGAGGACACATGGATGCTGGCTTAGGCCAAAGGGCTTCACATTGCCCTGGAACTGGAATGACGACACACACTACTCATCATTGAGCCAATTTGTAAAAAAAAAAAAAAAAAAAAAAAAATCTTAGGGACTCTTCATCCATAATTAGAGCTTGAGAAATCAAGAAAGATGGGCAAATGGTTTAAAAACTATCATTTTAAAAGTATAAATATATACTTTAGAAAAACAACGAGACTAAGAACTGAACACAAAGACCACACTGATCAGCCGAATTGTCTCTTCTTAAAGTGGGTTTTGCTCCTTCCTGGTGAAAAGAGAGGACAGTTCTGGGTGAGCTATCACTTTTACTTTCAAATGAGAACCTGAGTTTCAGAGTGTTCCTTAGGGGAAGTGATTCATAAGTGATCTCCTATTATTTCTAATAAAGACTTGTTCTTGCATAAGTACAGTATGAGACCTTTCTAGCTTAATTTATGGAAATTATCCTCTCAGGAATGCTCTGTCATGTGACCATGAAAATAAACATGTTAGGGCAACTTAACAGATGTTTATATGTGTTCTGATGCTTACATCTGTCTGTATGACAGCAGGAATATCTGTAAGTAGCTTCACATGTACGCAGTATGGTGAGAACACAGGCATGTGAGTGTGTGTATGAGTGGTGTGTCTGTGGGTTATGCCAGTGCATCTGTGAATGCATGTGTAAGTGTGTGTGAGAGAGTGTGCAAGAGAGCTTATGAGTGAGTACACATATGTGCACAGGTAAGCAGAACACTTCAACAAGGCCAAACTAAACTGGTCTGAAATGCGCTGTGTGGCCCTTCTCTATCATGAGTTCTCTAGCACACCCTGTAGAGCAGGAGTCCTATAGCTGTGTCTTTCATCGGTTTTGGCCACTATTCTCTATGCTTACAACTTGTAACAAAGGTTGGAGAAGTGGTCATTGATGAGGAAACTCCTAGAGATATTAGACCCTTTTGTTACTGTGGTTGTGGTACTAAGGT
The DNA here is from genome assembly GCF_004785775.1 of Grammomys surdaster. Classification (NCBI taxonomy): domain Eukaryota; kingdom Metazoa; phylum Chordata; class Mammalia; order Rodentia; family Muridae; genus Grammomys; species Grammomys surdaster. Next base: position 1,739,666 of record NW_021604567.1, read on the forward strand.
CGTAGGTGTTTGCCTATGAGTGCACGGTACAAAAAATTGAAGTCACGTGATTGTCTCTGTGGGGTGACTCTAATACACAATAATGTGCTTTTAGAAAACAACCATGTCTCCTCAGGTTCCATCTCCCACTGTTGGGCATTTCAGCTAAGGTCATTCCCATTGAGTCCCGGAAGCCTCTCACATCCCAGGTCTATGGGACTTTCCAGAGGCCCCCCTGCCCCCCACCTCTGGTAGCTGCATATTTCCATTCATTCTCTTAGCCCTCTTGGCTTCTCTCCTGTCTCCCCCCCATACCTGGTCCTGCCTCCCCTTTGCCCTCTCTCTCCCCTTTCCCACCCAGGACCCTCCCTCCCTCTGACACCCATAATGACTTTGTTCCCTCTTCTAAGTGAGATTGAAGCATTCTCACTTGGGCCTTCCTTCTTGTTAGTTAACCTCCTATGGTCTGTGGGTCGCATCAGGGATATTCTTTACTTTTTGGTTAATTAATATCTACTTATCAGTGAGTACATATCATGCATGTCCTTTTGAGTCTGGGTTACCTCACTCAGGATGATATTTTCTAGTTCCATCCATTTGAGTGCAAAAATCATGATGTCCTCGTTTTTAATTGCTGAATAATATTCTACTGGGTAAATGAGCTGCATGTTCTGTATCCATTCTTCAGTTGAAGAATAATTGGATTGCTATGAGTTCCATGCAGTTCAGTTCTGGGTGAGTGAATCTAATTATTATTATTGTCATCATCATCATCTGATTTTTTTGAGAGAAGGTTTTTCTGCATAGCCCTGGCTGTTCTGGAACTCACTTTGTAGACAAGGCTGGCCTTGAAGTCACAGAGATCCATCTGCCTCTACTACAATTACTCTTATGCCCTATAAGAGTATAAGGATTATTGACAGATAGAAAAATAGATAGATAGATAGATAGATAGATAGATAGATAGATAGATAGATAGAAAAATATATAGGTTATAGAAATGTGGTGATGAAATTTCCTAATTTTCTCATTTGTTTCAAAAGAATGTACACTGGTTTATGAAACTCGGATTCATTTGATTGTCTTTTATTGTCTATACTATGATTTTTAACAATTCTGTCAAGTGCTTTTCCACTGTATCCTGGGAATTTTTAAACGTTTTACAGAGGCTCCAGGCCCTGTGTAGTCTTTTAGCAGGTGATCCTCCTGAAGAAGTAGAACAAGGTCTGGGAAGATGAGCTTCTTCAAGCTTCCACTGACCACTTTGGCAAGTGACGGGCAGCTTCCACACCACTGACAGTGTTTCCCATTGTGTCTCCCCTGCTGCTCTGTTGACAGCTTCCTGGTGAAAGTGAGGCTCTAAGTTTCACTCTACTGGGTTTCTAAGTGAGGCTCTAAGTTACACTCTATCTGCCACTCACAGGAAGGAAAAGGACAGAAGCAGAAAAGCAAAGTCCAAGCTTCCTTTATCTAATTTGTCACCACTGAATGAAGTGGAGGTTCCGTTCCCATTGAATGCCAACCAGGATAAGTTCAGTGGTGCCTAACCACAGCCAGCACCTCCCCCATATTGCCCCAGATCACTGGCAGATCTTGCTGACAACATCCTGGCAAGAGAGCCATGAAAGCTTGGTTCCTCTAGGCGGCGTATGGATAATGGGCTGCCCACTTGGTCCTGCCAACACCACTAGGTGAAAGATTTGAAACACTACCTTTGTGTGCTATATGCACTAGGAAAGAATACCTTCCATCTCGGCCCTGGTAACACTACTTTGTAGAACCTTTCTTTTTTTTCATTATTTCCACCCAGAGAGGGGAAGGAAGAAACAAAGAAATATTCATTATTGGTTTAGAAAAGGTAGTGCCAAATTATGATGCTTGGCCAGAGTGCTTGGCAAGAATGGGATAGGTGGTTCCAAAGTGCTTCCAGGCTTTTTGCTAGAAAATACATTTTTCTTGAAGCTTTTTATGTAGATGTTTGTCAATAGCTCCAACTTCTGTGGCACTTTGCAAAATACATGGAAGATAATGAGGTCACCCAGGATTTCACAAGGCACCATTCCCCAAAACCCAGGGTTTCAAGCAATCTGTTCTCTCACCATTCAGAAACTCCCTCTGCTTGCTCACGGCACCAAAAATTGTGCCAGACATATTTCATGGAGAGAAAGAACAGTGGAAGAATGATGAAGTCCTTTTATCTTTGTGGAACTTGAATTATACAAGGGTTTACAATTGATGAGGTCAGAATTTGACCCTAAAGAGTCTTCACAGAAATACATTAGCAGTAACAGGAAAAATAACGTTGTATATATCAGTTTGTTATGAATGCTATAACAAAATATTACAGGCTGGGCATCTCAAGCAATAGAAATTTGTTTGCTTACAAGCTCTGAAGGCTACAAGTATAAAATTAAAGTTCCTCTTGAGATCTCTTTTCTTGGCTTCTATATGGCTCCTCTCTTGCTGTGACTTTGTATAACCTGCCCTCTGTGTGTCTATATGTCTCTTTCTACAAATCTAGTAAAGTTGGGTTTGGACTTAAATAAATAATTTCATTTACTCTCCTCAACTCTATTGGAATTAAAACCCAATTAGTGTTAGTGATACCTGGTCAGCCACTTTACTAGCAACTAGACATAGGTTGTAGTGGACTATGAGTGTGGTAAAGAAAAAGAAGCAAATATTTACTCTGAGCTTCTTTGTTAAGTACTGGAAATTATTGACTAATTCTTCCTTACTCCTAAAAAGACAGCTTCAGTGGGACTTTCTCTTCTGGACCTGGAAAAGGAAGACTACTGTAGACAGTTGGAGGATTAATGAGTTCAGCCCAGGTCTTGGTATTCCATTTTCAGTTAGTCCAAAAACTCAGACACTTGAGCTACAGCTATACTTAACAGCATGGAAGAATCGTAGCAGTATAGTATAGGATTTAAGAAGTCCCGAGATAGTCTTCTGCCAGAGACAAGCACATCAACTCTTACCCAGTGCCAAATGGTCAGCCCTAAAAACATATATCCAAATAACATTATATGGACTGAACAGGTTACATTTACAAATATATATATATATATATATATATATATATATATATATATATATATATATATATCATACACACACATACATACACACACACACATATATATGCATATATATATATATATGTATATACATGCATGCAATGATTAATAATGAACAGAGGCCATGAATTTAAAGGAAAATGGACAGGGATATGTAGGAGGGTTTAGAGGCAGTAAGGGAAAGACAGTTATATTGTAGTGGGAGATATTTAAATCTCCAACCCAATCAGGACCAGTCAATGAAAGCACAACTCAGTAATTATGGTTATATTCTGCAAGCCTAGATTGGGCAAATATCCAGACACTACTCTGTTCCCCAGCTATGAGACCCTTACAACGTGAAGGTTTTCCAGACCCTGTGTCTGTCCTTCTACCTCCTGCTTCCCAGTCGTCCTCCTCCGTCATCCTCCATCGTCTTCTCTCTCCTCTCTTCTCCCCAGTTGTCCTCTCTCTCTTCTCTCCCAGTCATCATCATCTCCATCATCTCCATCGTCTTCCTCCTCCATTGTCTTCCTCCAGTCGTCCTCCCTCTCTCTCTTTCCAGTCGTCATCGTCTCTGTCATCTTCATCGTCTTCCTCCTCCATTGTCTGCCACCAGTCGTCCTCCAGTCATCCTCCAGTCATCCTCCAGTTGTCCTCCTCCCCACTCTCTTCCCACCAACCTTTATATCTCCATCTCCCCTTCCTCTACCCAATCTCTGGCTCCAGTCTTTATTTACAAATTAAGATGGGCAGTAGGTTCACTAGAAATCACCTGTGTAATGACACACCTCCTCTGCAGTCCTTCACAGGAAAGGGGAATTAGTATCAAAATACAAGGCCGGGGCTATCCACAACATAATATTGTGATTATATTATAAACTCAAAAATAAAACAAGTTCCAAAATACTCTATACAGCATGTTCGTACTTTTGTAATGTTAGGAACAACTAAATAAACATGCATATACTTTCTGAAACTATTAGATAGATTAAATCATTTACAGACAACAGTAACAGGATACTGAGATGGGCCTGAGAGGAAGCAGAGAGTAGGCTGTGGTAATTACCTTTCTCATTCCTGAGATAACTCCCTCACTGAAACAATTTAAGAAAAAAGGAGTTTATTTTACGTCACAGTCTGAGAATAATCCATTGTGGCAAGGTTCATGGCAGGAAAATCACGTGACTCCATTGCATTTGTAGTAAGGAAGCAAAGAGAGAAGAACACTGAAACTTGGTTTATTATCTTTTTCCTTTTCCTTCAATTTTAGAGTATCAGGAAATGGAACGGTGCCACTTACTTTCATAGTGGGCCTCCCCACCTAAACTAACCCAATCTAGAGTGGTTATTCCGGATCTTGTAAAGTTTACAATCAATATAAAACATCTCCGAGGCATGCAACACTATGGGATTAGTTGCTGTCAGCATCCCAAGTTTGAGTTGAAGGGATAGGATCAAAGATGGTCTTATGACATTTATTATTTTGTTTTTCTTTGTATTTTATTTTGTTTTGTTTTGTTTCATTTGTTTGTTTTCAATACATTCTGACCACACTCTTCCTTCCTTTCATACTAAATGAAATTAAGACAATCATTATACTATTTAAAATAATGAAATCAAATAACTAATTGAGTCTATGGAAAGGAAAACTGGATTGCCAAGAACTGGACTTACCACTTGTTTTCTCTCATTCTTGCAATAAAGATTTGATTCTATGTCTGAAAGAATGACACAGTTTTCCTATTAACAGTTTAGTAACACCTTCTCGGAATGAAACAATACTAGGTGAAAATTTAATGAGTCCTCATATCCTTGCCTCTCTTCATCAGAAGATTTTCCAAACACACCCTACCCTAACTTCACAGGTTCTGATTCAAGAGCTAGAAACTTCTGTTTTTTTATATTGAACACAAAAACCTTCCTCACAATGCGGCCCTGCTTTCATGACATAATTTAGTACATAGTGTATATTATTGATGTACTATCTCTCCTTAAAGCCTCACTTTCATTGTCATTTTCTTCAACAATTTTTGCTGTGTTCCCTTACTTATCAAATTTAAGTCTCTTCCTGCTTTCTCAAGGTCTCCCACAGTCCAATTATTCAAATTTACCTTGAACATCCACCTGTGGACACAGTTGAATACACTCTTACCACCATGAGCCCCTCTAGCCTGCTTTCTGTGGCAATTGTCTAGAAAATCTCTCCTGAGTCTCTTCAGAGTCTGTAAATCTCTCCAAGCCAGAGCCCCATCTCTCCCTCCTCCATAAGACTTTCCTGGTTCTGCTATAATGTTAGTGTCCCAAAGGCCTCTGTAAAGTGTTCCTTTCTCTTTACAGAGAGCAAATCTCCCTTGCGACTGAAATTCTTTTTCTTTCTACTCATCCATTCATACTTTGGATGATATTGCAATCTCTGTGTTTAAGCTATCATCAACCTGGTTCTTCCAGGAATCACTCCTAGGCTTTATATATATGAAGGTAACATAATGGCCATCACTGATTTTTTTTTTTGATTGGGGGCCTCTCAAATCCAAGCTGGGCCCTGAGCTCTATGCCTCAAGAGTTTAAATTCAGTACCCAAAAACAGTCAACAACGAAAAAGGAAGTCTCACACAGAGGGAAAAAGACACAGTTAAGAGAACAAGCAAAGCTGGAGAGGAAGCACTACGTCCTTGCCTCAAGGACGTGAGCCCTGAGTGATTTCTTACTGTTAGGTTTAATGAAACACCTCAGCATTGGTGAACACACTCCCCCTTCACATTAGCTATTAGGTTTCTCGTTACTTTCATCCCAAAGACTCAATTTACTTTATGATATACTCTCTATCAGTCTGGCATCTTTCCATCACTCTCTGTTCTCCTGAACTCTTTTCCGATATCCCAGCTGCGTAAGGAATACTGCAACCATGCTTGAGATAGGGAGATTGGCCACTACTGCTCTCCATAGATATTCGGGAGGAAAGTGGTCATCAAATCCTTAGCTCACGGATCCTCAGATTCTTCCTTGCTTCTGAAAACGGCACCCCCAACAGCCTGGAGCTACAACTCTTAATATCAGCCTCACATCCATTAATTAGAAGACAGAAAAAGCAAAGAAATATTCTAATAATCTCTCTCATGTTTAGCAAAAATGGAGGGATCTCTCCCAAGCCTCTTATCATCATGGAGAATTCACACCTTATGCTTCACAGCATGGACTATCTCCTTAATTTCTACTTATAAGGAACAAAGCATTCAACACATATCAGCTCGCCAGGTACTCTGGCAATTATTTTACTGGAGCCTGCACATTTATATACCATATTTCCTTATTCTGAACGGGAGGGTTTCAGGAAGCAATAAGAATTCAGGGCATATTTTAAATATCTAGAGTAAATTAGTTAATTATTTGCTCTGTGACCAGTGCCAGGCTTTTGCATTCCTCCAACCTGGACTTCATAGATAACATTGTGACTGGTGTCCCAAGCTACACAGTGGCCATAAAGAAATGTTTCCAGTTACTCTGAACTGAATCTACAAAGTGCACATATTTTTGCCTGTCAAGCACACACACCTTTGAAAAACTCATTCTGTCATTATTATAAATTCTGTGGTATTTTGCCATGCAAAATAAGCAGTTGGCATTGGTAAATGGTCAGTCCTAAGATCCTTTGGGTCCCACGGAAAATCTAGAACAACAGAAGGTCAGAAACTCAGCTCTTGCACACCCCTGGGGTCTGTCCCTGTGGACCAATTAAACAACACATTCAGATGTTGGCAATCTTTCTTATTTCAGAAACATGAGAGCCATCACTGGGCTCCAAACAGGGACATTTTATAGCTGAAATGATTTACAGTCAATGTTTTCATTGCACAGTATGTGTTCGCCTTTGTTAAACAAAAGTTCACAGAGAAAATCTGCAACTGAGGAGGGGAGGAAAGCACGCATGCAAAAACATCTAACTCCCAAAGCCAAATGCAAATCAAGGAAAAAGCAGCAGTCTTTGGACCTCGGCCCTTAGTCTTCTGGAGTCAATGCCAAATGTGTATTTAGAGACACCACGAAAAATCACCGAGTTACAATTTGTTTTTGCCTTTGTTCAAAGAGCTGCTCTGCGATAGGCTTTGCTGAATCATAAACCTAATTCAGTTACTAAATGCCAGGGGAAGAAAACTAGCAATCTTTTGCATTATGATAAATCAAGACTAGGAGAGAGGGAGGGAGGGAGGGAGGGAGGGAGAGAGGGAGGAGAGAGAGAAGAGGGAGAGGGAGAGGAAGAAGGAGAGGGCGAGGGAGGAGAGGGAAAAAGAGGAGAGGAAGAAGGAGAAGAGGGAGAAGGAGAGAGATCATTTCTCATTGCTTAATGTGTAACTTTTTAAAAATGTTGGGAGTAAAAAATGGGAAATGGCTCTCCAAATTCAGTCCAATTTTAAACAGAGCATCGAGCTTTGTCCCAAGTCATCTTGCGGTACATTCCCTGGGGTCAGGCAAGGGTGGAAATATCCACCTCACTGGTATAAGTGCCTAGAATCAAACAAGACCATTCTTTCCTGACCTGTGTTAGCACAGCCTTCCTCTCCCTCTTCCTCCTCTTCTTTCTCCTTTTGTTTCTCTCTTTCTTCTAGTGTATGTGGATGATCATGTGTGTGCACATGTGTCTGTTGGGAAGGGAGTTCTGCATGCCACACAAAAGCACAGTGTGTGGAAGCCAGAGGACAATCTGGAGTACTTGTCCTTGGGTTTGGCCCACCCGCTTTTTTTTTTTGAGACAGGGTCTCTCTCTATATATAGCCTTGAACACACTGATTGTGCTAGGCTGGCCAGCCAGTGAGCCCCAAGGATCTATCTCTGCCTATAAGAAACTATATAGGATAAAATATAGATTCAGAGAGATTCGGAGAGTGTTAGAAGTTAACTAACAAAAGCCTCTGTATTCAGTGAATTCAGTTATTTTTCATGAGGAGACTTACCCACCAAGGACTTTTTTTTTTTTTTTTACATTGTTGGTTGTCATCATTACAAAGAAGATATATTGGTGTCTAATAGGCTAAGATCATAGATTTGGTTAACTATCCCACAATGGAAAGGGAGAAGAAAGGATTATCAGGCCAAAATGTCAAAAGACTAGAGTTTGAACAATCATGCTTTATATATTTCCATGAATTAATTATCAGATCCTTCTAAAAGTTCAGCAAGCTGAAAGCAGATTTCAGCAAGGTTCTACTTGGCCTGAGCAAGGAACCTAGGGTGTGAAGGGATTAAGGAAAAGGCAGGGAGTCCTAGAGGAGGAAATGATCATGAGTCTTCCAACATGTCTAGTGGGCTTAAAAACCAATTACCTACCAGAGCTCTCTTAATAGTCAGTCTTATTACATTGTCTTGTCCTAAAAGAGAATCTGACTTAAACCTTCTTCCAATTCATGCTAAAATTTTCCATTAATTTCTTCCTATTTCTTCCTTATAAAAGAAAGCTCTTTAAACTTCTTACTTCTTGGGGCTCCTTTGGAACACTTATATCCAGAAACTTTGAATTTGCTATTTGGGAGACACACACATACACACATACAGGCACACGCACACACACACATATAAGGTCTCTTTTTTAATAACCTTAATATATTATATCTCATTTGCAATTTCACATTACCTACTAAAAATTCCATTCATGTTAATATTTTATTTAATTAATTTATTCACTTTGCATCACAATATTTGCCCCCTCTCCTTCCAGTCCCCCCTCATGCAGCTCTTCACTCCATTCACCCTTCCCTTCTCCTTTGAGAAGAGTGAGCACCCTTGAGTGTCACTACCACCATCATCCTCCCATCCCCCAATCCTCAACCCACAACCTCCGCACCCCACCCCCTTCCTGACATATAAGTCGCTGCAGGACTAAGCACATCCTCTCTCACTGAGGCTAGACAAGCCAGCCCAGTTAAGGGAACAGGATCCATAGGCAAGCAACAGAGTCAGGGACAGCCTCTACATCAGTTATTGGGGGACCCACATGAAGACCAAGCTGCACATCTGCTATATATGTGCAGGGAGCCTAGGTCCAGTCCATGCTCTCCCTTTGTTTGGTGATTCAGTCTCTGGGAGCCCTCTAAGGTCAAAGTTAGTTGACTCTGTTGGTCTTCCTGTGTTCTCTTACCATCCCTCAATCCTTCCCCCAACTCTTCCACAAGACTCCCTGAGCATCATATAATGTTTGGCTGTGGGTCTCTGCATCTGTTTGATTCATCTATTGAGTGGAGCCTCTCGGGATAATTATGCCAGGCTCCTGTCTGCAAACATAACAGAGTATCAATAATAGTGTCAAGGATTGGTTTTTGTCCATGGGATGGTTTTCAATCTGGGCCAATCATTGGTTAGTCATTCCCTCTCTACCTTTGTCCCTGGACATCTTGTAGGCAGGACACACTTTAGGTCAAAAGTTTTTTGGATTGGTTTCTGTCTTTACCCCTCTACTGGGAGTCCTGCCTGGCTACTGGAAGTGATCACTTCAGGATCCATAACTCCCACAGCCCTGTGTTTCAGCTAGAGTCACCCCCATAGACACACTGGGGCCTCCTCCCTGTCCCAGGTCTCTGTCATGTCCTAGAGACGCCCCCCACTGCTGATATCCTTTCTCTCTTTCCTCTGCCCTCCCTATACATGATCTCCCCTGCCCCACTCTCTTCCCCATTCCTTCTCCCAACCAGTTCTCTCTCTCCATTCACCTTCAATGTCTATTTTATTTCCCTTTCTGAGTGAGACTCAAGCATTCTCCCTTGGTCCCTCCTTGTTATTTGGCTCCTTTGGGATGTTGATTGTAGTGTCGTTATCCTGTACTTTATGGCTAATACCCACTTTTAAGTGAGTATATACCATGCATGTCCTTTCGAGTTTGGGTTACCTCACTCAGGATATTTTCTAGTTCCATTCATTTATCTACAAATTTCATGGTGTCCTTGTTTTTAATAGCTGAGTAGTATTTCATTGTGCAAAATGAACCACATTTTCTTTATCCATTCTTCAGTTGAGGGACATCTGGGTTGTTCCCAGTTTCTAGATACTACGAATAAAGTTGCTACTAACATCGTTGCTGTTTTGAAACCCACCAACTTAATAGACAATTCACACAATCTAAAAACTGCTGACTGTAATTTATAAAAATAAATAAAAATTTCTTCCTTACAATCCTTGAGGTTGGAGAGTGTCAGAATGTGTTGCTGGTGGATCCAGTGTCTAGAGAGGGGTTATTCTACAGATAATATTCACAAGGCATCTGCATGTGATAGAAGACTCCTGAGACCTCCTGTGGCAAAGAAAAAGGGAGGGCAGCTGGATCAACAAGTCTTTGCATCTTTTATAAGGTCAGTAAGCCCACTCAGGAAGTTCCCTCCCCCTCATATCTTGCTCTTCTCCTGATGGTCCCTCTCAAAATCACCACCCTGGAAACTAAAATTTCAACATATAGATTTGAGAGAACACAGTTAACACACTTTAAGAAGCTAACTCTAATTCTAAACTCCAAACTCATTTTCCAAACTTTCTTGACCCATGCTCACTTTCTTGAACTGAGCATTCTTCAAGGTCAGTGTTCTGCATGACTACTTGAGGTAAACAAACCACATTCTACATCTGGAAGTTCTCAGGCCGAGAGACACCTAGAGCAGACCTGATACCTGCTGGTTGTTGACTAAATAACAAGGAGCAAAGGATTGACCTTAAAGGATTCTATAAAACTATACAGGTACCACCAGGCTGGTGAGAGGCCATTCCTGAGAGCAGAAAGACAAGAGCTTCAGGTTATTTGAGACTCCCTTTTACAATTGAACCCAAACTATATTTTCTCCATGAACAGCTGGAAAGTATTAAAAGCCATGTGAATCACTTTTTTTCCTCTGGGAACAAAGTACATTAAAATAAATTGCCAAAGGAGACTTGGTGACTTACAAAGCATGTTGGTCCTCTGTCATCATCACTTTTCAAAGGCAAAAAAAATGAAGTGTTACTAGTGAATGGATTTCCATATCTCCATAACAACTTTTATGCTTTTCAAACTTGCCTGCGTTCCTTACTTTTATAGTCAATATTTAATTAGGAACACAACTCGGAGAACATCTGTATCTGGGGAGCAAGGCAAAGTCACCTTAAAAGCATTGTATCCACATATGCTCTAGTGAAGCCAGGAGGAGTAACTGCAAAATAAAACCAGATGTGAATCTGATATAATCACAGCAGTCCCTTCCAACATGAACAGCACATTCAAATTCACATTTTCTTTCCACTTGAAATCAGTTGCATCACTGAATTCTTTCAAATAAATGAAAAATTGAGGAGCACTTGCCAGGAAAAAAAATTACACCACGAAACTCCCACATGAATTTTGAAAATCCATTTGCATTTGAATGGTGCAAATTGTGATTTAGGATAATAGCATGCACATTCAGAATGAGAAATGGTGTGAAAAAGCTAACTTCTAGTCAAGTCTACTCCTAATCCTAATCCTGATGTGCTAACTTCAATCTCAACAAAAATAATGCTCAACAGAATAAAATAAGTGATTACCCAGCTTTGACACACCCACGGGATCTATAAGCAAATCAAATGTAGCCGACATATGTGGTTATTTCCTATTAAAGTTATCTCAAGGATTCCACATGGACAAAAGCTGCTTTTATCCAAGGCTTCTTCAGTACTGCAGGTATGACACTCTGGTCCTTATCAAGCACAAGTAGTCCTTGCTAATATGCATACATGTTTTGGTTATGAATTCACATGGTAAAGATCTGTATTATGAAAAGTTATAACTTTGCTCTAAAAATATTCATCATTTGACAATCTAACTACAAACAACTGTGAACATGTTTCTTTATGTTCAGATACAAACAGGGTATACTCAAAGTTATTTAACCATTTCTTAAATCGTTTGATTGGTTTAATTTCTAATCATGAACACCACCATGCAAGAAGAGGCAGGGCTAAGCTAGCTCAGTTTGGGAAAACTATAGGGTTAAATACCATCTTTCTTCACTTCCTGCTCTGCCCCACAGCAGGGCACTGGCTGCTCACCCCTACTTAAGCTTAAAGTTTTCAAAGAATTTTCACAAACTCATAAATTCTCAGGTTTCAAACAATACTGAAAGTATCTAGTGTTCTCACCAAGCCTCATCTCTAAAGAGGAATTACTTCTTAAATAATAGACAGTAAGTTGTCTGCAATGAGAAGGCAGCTGCAGATACATCAAGGTAGGTGGTTAGACGTTCTCTGTGTTTCTACTCAAACCATGCTTCTATCAACAAAACCAACTTCCACAAAACTTCTCAGCACGCATAGGAACATCACAAACTAAATCTCGTCACTTGCAGAAGTGCACTGTACAGCTCTGGATGGGATTTACTCCACTAGAGCAAAGCTTCAAACACTAATTAGACGTCAGACCTCACGTGATGGGGAGGGCAGAACCCAGCATCTTTCCATCATCCTCTGACATTCCTTCACAGCTCTCCTGCCTCCCTCTACCCCCTTTTGCTTCCTTTCTCTCCTTTTCTTTCCTTGACTATTCTCTCCAGCTACAATCTCACTGGTCGTCCATGAACTACAAGTTCGCAATCTCCTAAACGAATTCCTCTTCTGAGCTCTATCCTTACCTGTGTCACCCATGCACCTGTATCAAACACCTCTTTCCCCTGTACACCCATCACAATTGGTGATATTTACCTTCATCCATATATATATACACATATGGATCATGAGTAGTCTTCTTTCTCACTTTTTTGCATTTTTCCAGTAAATCTACTTCCTAAAATATTACTGAATGGTTTTTCTTCCCTACTTTCTTCCACTGACTCCACTCAGGTTATTGGATTTCCCAGAATTATAGTAACACTCTCAATGAAGTCTCCTTATTCCAGTTTCATTTCATCTCCCTCACTACAGTCAAGGTGATCATATCAAGCCATAAGCATGATTGTGATGAACCTACTTTAATCACAGTCAAGTCAGCTAATCAATCCCCTTCTTATCCTGACAAGAAATCTATGCCGGATGGTTTTTTCAGACAAAATAAGCAAATAAATTGTATATTTTCTTTAATTTTATTTTATATGAATCTTTGTTTTGTCTGCATCATTTTCTGTTCATCATGCTCATGTCTGGTGCCCGCAGAGGCCAAAAGTAGGAACTAGATCTTCTGGAACTGGATCACAGATGGTTGTCAGTGATTGTGTGGGTATTGGGAGTTGACCCAGACTCCTCTAGACTAGCAGCCAGTTCTCTTAACCACTGAGCCACCTATACATGTATATATGTTCAATGCTTGCAGCTTGGTAGTGGATAAGCAATTGGTGTCCTGGGAAAGACTGTTTCTCTCACTCTTAGCATCCTTTAGTTGCTTGTAGGTTTTGTCTAGAGTTGAGGCCTTCTGGGATTTCCATGTTCATTGTTACTATATCCACTGGGGTTCTTGTCATTTGGGTAGTCATGTTGGTGAGACATTATAAGCATAGTGACTGACATTCCTAAAAGAGGCAATGTTACTGTAAAGCCCCTGTTCCCTTGGCCCTTACAGACTTTCTGTAAACTTTTCTATAATGATCCCTGAGCCTAGGTGCAGAAGCTGTATTGTAGATGCATCCATTGGGACTAGGCTCTATAAATCTGTATTTTGATTGTTTATGGGTATCTGTAATATGTACACTGTGGTATGCTTCCCTCCTTTGAGATCTTTACACGGTATGTTCTACAACCATGAAATCTAGTCCTCAAGAGGAGGCTTTCAAATCAATTCTAGCTTATAGTTTCTGTTCCCTGTGTCTGAGGTACATGATACCTTCAGCAATAGAGAATTACTCTCCACTTCTGGGGAACAACCAAGGGCAACAGCAATAGCCTATAATGTTTTGGGAATCTATTGGCAAACCCTGGCCTGCAACTCAAAAGAGGACTATAAATGCCTGATGTTGGAATTTTTGCTAGTTGGAATTTTGTTAAATGGCCTGTAGCTCTCAAAAAGAACAGACTCATTCCAGATGGGAAACTTTCATTCAAACTATATATATGTATTTATATGCCCAATTACATGTATTATAGGCATTCTGTGTACACACTGTATTCTTATTAGCAGAAGTTTGAGTTAAATAAAATAATCAATAGTCAGAAAGGAAAGCTAGCAACTTGGCAAAAGACTTCCACACAACTCGTCAATTCTAAGCTTTTAGTTTGACAACAAACATGCGGAATAAACTACAACATGAGATTAAAGAGATTTAAAGGTCCCATCAAAATATCTTTCCATTGAAATAAAGCATTTTTCAGACCCTCATTCTTGGGTAAAATCATAGGAACAAGTCGAGATTCCTTTAGACTATTTAAAAAGAAGTTAATCTTTTATTCCAACTATCATTAATAAAACCATGGTTTTTTTTTTTTTTTTTAGGGATTCCTACCCTCTTGGATGACTGGAGTTTCTAACAGAGTTCTCAAGTTGAGATAAATGCACAGGATGGGAAATTTTGAAAAGGACTGTGATTCAGTAACAGACAAAAATCTTTACAACATTTTTTTTTCATGAAGCCTGATAACTTTTCAATCAAATGAAGTGCCTCTCTTATGAGCAGCTTCACAGTGGAGAGTGAAATGGATCCAGTTAGTCTTCAGCCACTTTTATGGAACAAAGCAGAGTGAGTCAATAACATTCTTTGGCTCCCCAAGTATCTTTGTTAGTGTTCTGTTACTGTGAATACGTACCATGACAAAGCAACTCTTATAAATGGAAACATTTAATTGAGGGCTTTCTTATGATTTCATATGGTTAGTCCATTATCATGGCAGGGAGCATGATAGCAGGCAAGCAAGAAGGTTCTGGAATAGTAGCTGAGAGCTCATATCTGTTCAGTAAGATGGAATCAGAGAGAAAGAGTGAGTCTGGGCCTGATGTGGACTTTTAGAATCTCAAATCTCAACCCCAGTGGCACAGATTCTCCAACAAGGCCACATCTCTTAGTCTTTCCCAAACTGTTCCACTAACTTGGGACAAAGGATCTAAACATGCAAGCCTGTGGGATCCATTCTCATTCAAGCCAGCCCAGTAAGTAAATGCTCCTTCTCTCTGTCATTATGTTTTTCAATGAACACACATCAAGACACAACATAAGAGTGTCTTCAGAATTTCCCAAATAAAAGGCCCCCTCCCCACTGTCCTCCCAGTTCCTCCCTTACAAATCCCTCTCCTCATACTCCTATCTCTTCTCTTCAGAGAAGGGGAAGGCCCCTTGTATACCACCTCACATCTATTCACAGCAGGACTAAGTAACTTCTCTCCCACTAAGACCCAACCAGGAAGTCCAGGTAGGGAAAGGGGATCCAATGGCAGGTAACAAAGTCAGAGACACCCCCTGCTCCAATTGTTATAGGACTCACATGAAGGCCAAACTGCATATCTACTACAAATGCGGGGAACTAGGTCCAGCCCTTGTATGCCCCATGTGCCCAAGTTATGTGGCTTTGTAGGTCTTCTTGTGGTGTCCTTGACCCCTCCGACTTGCTGACTAGCTCAATTCTATTCTTCCACAAGACTCTCTGAGCTCTACCTGATGCAGATGCAGAGACTATGCGTCTCTATCTGCCTCCAGCCCCTGCTGGATGTGAAGCCTCTCAGAAGACAGTTGTGCTACACCAGTGTCTGAAAGCATAGCAGAGATCATTAATAGTGTCAGCAGTTTTGTCTCTCCCATGGAATGGGTCTCAAGTTGGACCAGCCATTGGTTGGCTGTTCCCTCAGTCTCTAGTCTATCTTTATCTTCACACATCTACTAGGCAGGACAAAATTTGGGTTGAAGGTTTTGTGGGTGGGTTGATGTCTCTCTCCTTTCTCTAGAAATCCAGCTTGGCTACAGGAGGTGGCCACTTTAGTCTCTTTATTCCCTGCTGGTAGAGATCTCAGCTAGAGTCATCCTCATAGACTCGCCTGTGGCCTCTGTCATCTCAGGTCTAGTACCACAGATATCATACCACCACTACTGATCCGAGCCTTCTCCCACCCCATCCCTGCATATGATCACCATCCCAATACACCTCCTTGCTCTCACTGAATATGGACCTCACTGATTCAGGTAGACCAGATGGCTCAGGAGTCCTCCTCTGAGCTCTCTCAGCACTGTAACCATAGAAATATACTGTGGGTCCTCCTATTTGTACAGCAAGCACTTTCTTGAGTCATCCCCCAGCCCTGGTCTATTTTGTTTTGTTTTCTAAAATCTAAAATGCATTCTCATCTACAGTGAAATAAAATTAAACAGAAATCTTCCATATTTTTTTAATTTAACTTTGAAGAGTCCTGAGTCCTGAAATTAAAAAAAAAGAGCACTAAGTTGCAAGCACCAGATTACTCTAGGCTGCATCTCTGAAGTGTGGCTTCTACCATGGCAATGAGCTACCATAAATGCTAGAAACACAAGATGCTGTTCTTGTCCAGCTGTGAGTCTCTTTGTGAAACAGTCAGCAATATTCTCTGCATTCAAAGACAGAGAGGGTTCAAAAGACAGTTGCCTTTTTTTTTTTTCTGTCAGCCTCTCCTGCTTGGAGACTTCTCAAAATGCTGGTGGGAACCTGCAAGCCTACACGTCAGTGTTGTCAAAAGCCGCTAAGGACATTTGTCTTCCCTCTGTGTGGGTTAAGACAGTTGTTTCCATATGGGTGTATGAACAAATAGTATTTGACTTGAATTTTTATGCTTGTGTAAAACTAAAAACAGAGCACAAACCTTATGGTCGCATCACAGTCCCAGGAGAGAGATGCTATAAGTGTATTCATAGTCTAGTCCATGCCCTGTTTGACAACACTCATATGATAATTTGAATCAAAATCATATTTTTAAAAGGGGAGACTAGATTCTGTTTTTTCAAATAAAAAATAATCTGACATATTTTTGTCCTAGCTTCTGCCATTAAACGAACGTGTTCCGTTTCTCTAAGAATTTGCAGACTATTTTATGTGCAAGAGAAAACTTGGAATGAATGTAATGGGAAACAGAGGAAAAGACATTCTTCCACATTACACTAGAACATTGGCCTTCTATCTAAATGTCACAATCAAGTGAGGACAATCTCTCTATGATGGATAAAGAGAAAAATAAGCCTTATAAGTGAACATGAGAGAAGATATGCTAACAAAAGATTAACTTATGAATGCTAATAAGATAGAAGAGGAAGTGATTTAAAAAATGGACCATCTCTCTACTGCACCAAAGAGATAACGGTATATTATAAGACAGGAGTTGTTTTGGTTTCCTTTATGAAAATGTATGTATGTTTTGTCTTATTTTTTTGGTGATTACAACATATGATTTAAATACCTCAAAACAACACTAATTATGGACACTTTGATTTCACCTTTCTAACAAGACTTGTAATTCATTGGTTAAAGATTCATCTCTATTTCAGCTCTAGGTTTAAGGGCCCTAATATCATATATGTCAACCCAGGGCTATGAAGCACATTAACTGAAATGTCAAAAGTGTAATTCTTCATTACAGCAAAAATAGGATTATAAAAATTAGATCTTTCAATTACAAATGACATTTACCATTCTAATCAAGGTTAGTCTTATATTCTTCCTGGGTCAGAGGTTGAACGAGTGATGTCTTCACCAGAATAATTTTGGCATAGGTCACATGGTTCGGTGTTGCCTGTATCCTTAGGAAACATTTCTGTTTACCTATTGCTGAGTAGCTGTAGTAATGGCTACAATTTATAGTGGGTTTTCAATGTCCAGACAAAGTATTCAGCTTCAAGTAATTAAAATAGAGGCCTCCTAAAATTTGAATACCAATCAAACATCATGCACTTGAACCTTAGCCGTTAGAGACATGACCTAAACTTGTTAAACACCAGTTTTCTCAGTTTTCACTTGTAAGATGGATAGATACTATCTAGACTCTAGGTTGGTGTGTAATAGATGAGGCCAATGATAGCACAAAAAATAGGAATTTTTCCAAAGCAATAGACAGCTAGGACGTGAAAGAACCTGACTCAGTCTCTTCAGTTCCAAACTGTCTATGTCCTCATATTTTCAATGACCTCTGAGGATAATACACAGACAGTTACAAACAGTGACTTGGAAAAAAGTCATCTGAGCACCCAAAAAGCCAAGGGCAAAAGGATGGAGAGTTCAAAGCCAGCCTGGCCTCTAGCATGAGACCCTGTATAAATATAAATAAATAAACATTCTGCTTGAATCTCACATTCATAGGAGATTCTAGTTGTGACAGATTCTTTTTTGGACATCAAAGGAGGTAATATTTTTCTAACCAGTGTTTGATGCATAGATTGTGAAATCTTTTTAAAAAATATCTCATAAAAAATGAAACAATAAATTACTTCTAAGTAAACTTACATAACCGAACATTTTATCATAAATTAAGTTTTATTGCATCAGGGTTGAGATGATGTTTCCTGATGCTTGATTATAAGTTACACATGCACAGGTAGGCTGTTCATTAAGGTGACCATTCTATACCACCTGACTTATCTTTAAGCATTCAGTAAGTATTTTTTAATTGAATTGAGTTGGGTTGGATTGAATTGAATTGCACTGTCTCTGTGATCCTCATCCATAATTCAGAGATGTTTGGCTCTTGCCTGCTTTCTCCTGAGTGTTCAGCATCTTACAATGTTTTATACAATGTACACAGATCAGATTTATCAACTCAAGAAAAGAAGAAATGTTCCACGTTGAAAGATATGTGACTTGTTTTCAACGTTTTTGCTTAATGTATGAGCTAGTACAAGTTGTCTGGGGAACTACTTCGTGATACAGAAATAAGCTCATGGCGATTTTGTTTTTAGGAAGGTTGCTAGAATCAAAGGTTTGGTGGCACAGAAGACAAGATGACCTCAAGGCTACTCAACATTTAAGCTGACTCAAAGGAATGTGTGGGTTGAAGTTGGTCTTCCTTCTGAAAAAAAAATGCTGTGTTTCTATAGAATGCCTCTCTAAGGAGTTTTCTTTCTCCCACTTCTGCATTCAATTGCTGATTCTACAGTTGCTCTTATAAGCCATCAGGAATTCTGTCCTGTCACTGTCTGAGTCCCTCCGTGTTTAGCATATATTTTGTAGTTCATTGCCTTGACAGCTCTGGTATAATCTTTTTCTACTAGCGAGACCCCAGCTTATCTTCTACCTTCTTTACCTAAACATAAGTCAGCAGGTACTTGTGGGAAACACCATGCCTTAGTTTATACTGAGAGCTAAGTTGTAGAAGAGTCTCATAGTTCCCCCACACCTTTGCATCTGGAAAAACGAAAAGCTGGCATTTGAATCAAGACACCATAGCTGAGCTTTCACCTCTGCAGTACCTGCTGCGGCATCACACAAGGTTAGTCCCCTCTGTGTGCTCTGCATCCTACCTAAAATACCCTATGTTCTCAGAGATTTATATCTTTACAGCCTCAGCATATATCGCTATTAGTAATTAATAGGCACAAGTTCTTCCCATCTCAAAAACGAAACCTATTTCTACCAGCATAATTTTCATAACCTCTTTCAGAGTCTATGGTTCAAGCCGTTGTCTAGATTTCTTACCCATTTCCAAGGCTTGATGGAGTGACTGAAGGAAGCCAACACATAATAAATACTAGGATATTATGTGGTGGATAGATGAGTGGAAGTGAGCTTTGGAAAAGGGGGGAAATTAGAGACTGGCCACATGTTTCAAGTTAGTTCACCCAGGAAACTATGAGCCATTTGACATATGAACTTTATTTTAAAAATTTTTTAAACTAATTTCCATTTTGGTACAAAATCAGAACTCTCTCCATCTCCTTCCTGGAAATCAACACAAAGTATCAAAGAAACTAAAAAGCAGAAACTCATATTATGTTCTAACAGTACTAATGATAACTAAGTCTGAAAGAAATGGAAATGCCAAACCTCAAAAACACAGAGGAAAATGGTATCTGACAATGACTATACATAGGAGGAAACAGCAAAGAACATGTCCTCCAGCTGGACAACCCCACTATGGGCATACATTCAAAGGTAATGATACTGGAATCCCAACGGGATGCCTGAATCTCCATATCCATTTTAGCATTAGTCACGGTAGTTAGGTTATGGAGTCAACCTAATGACCCTAAGGATGCACTGCTTAAAAAAAATGACATATGAGTTTGGTTCAGTCTTTAAAAATATAGAAATTCTGTTATTTACAAAGACATAAGTAAAAGTAAGCTCAAAACATAAAGACAGATACCGAATGATATAATATAACTATGGACTCCAGAAGGTTGAATTTATAACAATATAAGGCAAATGGTGATCAACAGAAAGTTAGAGTTGGGGAGAATGGAAAGATGTCGGTCAGAGGAAAAAAACCTTTCAGTTATTAAGTGAACATATTCTGGAGATTGAATGTATATCAGGGTAATGATGCTATCAGGTGCCAATTAATTTGAGTGCTGTCATCCTTACACAAAGTATACGTACATCAATGTATCATATTACACAGTTTAACTATACCCAATCTTCATCTGTCAGTTGAATCTTTAGCAAAATAAAATCAATTAAATGTTTTTTTTTTAAAGCAACACTGATTCAGCACTGACATGAAAAGTTATCCTGTAAACAAAAGGACACTTAAGCAAAGGAGTTGCCGGTAGATTTCATGTTTGTAAACCTAGTGCTCACCTTAGGAAGCTATATTTGTTCTAAAGCAATCGATCACCTATCTAAGGAGCAGAAGCAGATGGTACTGTCTTCTATTGTGTTTCTGAGAAATATGCCAATGAATTTCTTCCCACATGCCAAGCAATGCAAGGAAAAGCAAAGAAATTAGCAAATCTCTGAACTAGATGAAAGAGCTATCAAAGTATCAAAACTGGCAGGACAATGCACACGTCTGTTAAGTTATCATTAAGGCTTAAAACACAGTTTCATAAGAAACCATTTTTTTCTTCTCTAACATTATATGAAAGATAATATCCTAAAGTTGGTGGCATCATAAAATTATACTTAAAAATAAAGATTTCACTGAGATTTGGGAAATTTTTTTACTTTAAATAAAATTACAAAAGCAGGATGCAAAATTCTAAAATCAATGATATTTTAGAACAGTATGAGGAAAATACAAGTAAATCTATTAAAATTTCAGTCTATGAATTGAAATAATTGTTAATTATTTTTTCTTCTTCATTTAAATGTTTTCTAAAATATTATCAAAACAATGTGTTTTAATTAAGCTAATATTTAAAGTATTAACAAGAAACAAGACCCTCTAGGTCCTTGCAATCTATTATATATTGTTATTATCATCATCATTATTTTCCAAGTCTCTTTATATTTCATGTGCTTCTTATTTGATATAGATAAAAATTTAGTGAATAGCAAAGTTTTAAATTCTACATCTCACCTGGTTTCTGGATTGAACTAAAGAACTCTAACCCAATATTGCTATATTCTTCACAGTTTCACAATGATGAATTTTGCTTCCTCTGCCTTTACTATTTTAATCACAAATGCTTTTAATTTCTACATTTAATATTTGTAGGGAATTTAATAGATGAGTAGTGTGTTTATATTTTACAACATTTCTGTTGGGTACCTCACCAGTCAAAACTGACAGGAAATTTCCTCTATAGCATATCTAGGTGAATGGAATAGGTTCCCTGTGATTGCCAGCCTTCGTCCCTATGTTCCCATATGCTCCTTGTCTTTCAGAGCCTAACAGTGTTCACTTAAAATACTGTATTCCATTGCCATCCATTCTCATGGATGTAGGATTCCAATTTGTATAGCTCAATGATAAGCCATTTCTTGATATATTCATTCTCTGTTAAATACTTTCCTTGACTTTATATCTTACCTGGTATAAATAGTGCTGAAGTAAAAACAAGGGCTCAAATATCTTGGGAACATACAGATTTTCTTTCCTTTGGATACAGAACAGGTAATGAGATTCCTGGAAAGATGGTGCTCATTCTCTAGTTCATGGAAGCCCCTCACAGCTTCCCATAACTAACCTTCTTTCTTAGTGCTCTTGCTTGTTTTGAGTTCATTGATACACTTGAGGCTCTTCTGCAATGAGGCCTATAGGAGACCAAGATATATTACATATACATATATATACATATATGGTCATATATATATGAATGTCAGGATGTAAATTGAATAAAATAAAATTAAAGTAAATTTTAAAATTGTATCTTGACTTCTATATAAGAAAAACTAAAGAGGAGAAGACATATTTAGACATATTTTCCTGGGTATGTTACTGATCAAGGTCCCTTTAATCAACAGTTTTATAACAGTGGACCTTCAAATAGTAACTTTGACGTCAAACGCTATCATGTCATATCTATGTTCACTCAGATGAATGAGGAAGGTAGACTATAAAAATGAAATGGAAATAAAGAAACATTATGAGACTTTCTGTACCCTCCATGGCAGTAGAGTATCAATCTGCAGGAGGCAAAAAGACAGTTTAGCTAAGTAGCTAATGTTTGAATCAAACTTCAGAAATCTGACACAGCACAGCACAATTTGGTGAAAACTTATTCTGTTGATAATTAACTCAATCCCACGTACACAATAAAGAATACGTAAATATCTTTGAGGAACAAAGCTAAATGAAGATTAGACATCAAACTCTTTGTAAAGTATATTTGATCCTCCCATAAAGATAGGTTTTATAAATTAACTGAGAAAAACACGTGTATGTTAAATGTCTGGAGGAGGATCAGGCATGGTCTCCAGCTACTTAAACAGTCCGAAAGTCACCGAGCTAGAATGCACAGCTGCTCCCAGCCTTCTGGGAAGATAACAGACATTACATTCCTTCACTTGGAAGAACAACTATGTGTGCTAACATTCCAGTTTCCCCAAGTACTTATCTTGGAGCACAAAGACCTATGTACCTCCTACAAAACATGTCTGAATTAAGCCACAGAAGTAGATGGACTTCAACAAGATGGATTAATGCTAAAGAACGTGTCCCCAGGTTCACCTTTCTTTCTGCCCTGGCTCTAAGTTTTATGGTACTCTCAAAATCCACTCCTGTTTCTTCTCATGTCTCTCTCTTTCTACTTCCAAAATAAACTGCACAATTGCCACCAGAAGCCTAGGGTTATGAACAAGAAGTGAAGTGAACCCCCAACTATATATAATTGCATCCCTCATCAATCAACCCAAACAGCAATCTCCCCCAAGCTGCATGCCTAGGTAGGTAAGACATGTCACCTGTAGTTAGCAACCCTCTGTCCTCATGCCTCATATAATCTGTCATTCACAAAATCTGTGCATGGCCTTCCCAGAAATGTGGCCAGACTGTCAGCACGCCACCAACTGAGTTCACAAACAAAGGACTCTATGCCCTAAATTCAGTTCTCCTGCTGGTGCCATCAATCAGCCAAGTCTCTCAATTAAAATTTGATTACCAGAAGTGTTGTTTTCATTTTCTTCCCTCTGATAAGTCAATTCATTTGATGGTGTAATTATAAAATCATTTAAGCATTTAACCTGCAGCCCATAGGCATGTTTAACTCTCTACTCATGCCCTACCTCACTTCTTATTGTTTAAAGTAATAAATATAATCTGGTTTCCATGTTATTCACTCACAATGGAAAAGAAGTGACTGGGTTCATCTGGGATTGAGCTTCAAGATTTACATTGCTTGGAGAAAGGCTTTTCCCAGAGTCTTGAACACCCATGTGTGGATTGATAAGACAGAATGCAGGAGCTATCACAGCAACACAGAGAATAGATCAAACTAGAGACACCACCAAAAAGCTCAGCACGAGTTGTACACTAGACAAATTTGAAGGAGGGGAAGAAAGGGTCTGCTGACACTATTTCATCACTACTTCAGTGGGACCTAGACTTTGTGACTTCAGGACCTGCCAAAAATAGTAAAATGAGGCTACATTTCATCGCTCTGTCATGTGTGAGGTGTTCATTAGCATTCATGCAGGCAGGGAGAAAAATACAGAAGGGAAGAAATTACATTCCAAGCTCGTCCCCCACCACGAGCTACAAATTTAGCATCTCGGCACAGGAAGAAACCATACCCTGCTGGCAGCCAGCTCATCCTCAACCCAACCCACCACAAAAACACAGAGAAAGCAAAGTATGCCTACATCATTGTTGGGATCTCATGCATATTTGTCAGACATTCCCTAGAAGCATTGCATAAGCCCTCTGTCCACCTGAAGTGTTTAGAAAATGGGTATGATCAGCTTCTTTAATGATCAATACACTGGAAGTCTATAGAAATGGGAACAGAAAGCCTTTATTGCTTTGCTCAGAGCATCAGTGGCCTGGGTCCCATTCACATCTCAGTCTTGCTCTCCGTTATCACCCTTCAGACATGTATGTTCTCTCCTTGTTAAGCTGCCTCACAGTAGTATACGAGAAAGAGGCCTTGTTGCTGGAGTTGACTTTCATCTTTGAGGTGATAACATTGCTACCAACTCTAACTATTCCCAATTATCAATGGCATCATGGAACGCAGGTATTAAACAAAGCCCAATGCTTTACAATGTATCTCATAGCCAAAATGATTAACAGTGAACAGAGTAGACTGGGTTACATTTTACTTCTTCCTTGCTTTATTGGCCTGATTCTGGTGGAACTATATACAAGACAACCTAGAGTCCACGTGTTTTTAGGAGACAAGGTTGGCTTCATGCCCAAAACCAAAATTCTGACAACTTCATTTTGTTTCTGAATGATACATAGCGAGGGAACCTCAGACTCACTAGTTTGTGCTCTGAATAGCCTTTAATTGTGACTGTGTACTGATGGGAGAGAACAAACACTATCACATTAAGTGTGTGGTTTTGTATTGACTTTCTGTCACCTGCCTCTAAATATTGTCTCATGTTGGTGCTTGCAGATGACTGACATCTCTCAGCTGCTATTGTCACTGTCAGTGCTCAACCTAAAAATGTAGTACAAAACCTCCACACCCTTTTCTTTTAATTCTATATCTGAGCCTGTTTCTTGCTACCCCCAAACAATAAAAACCACAAGACAAAATCTGGGTTTTATTTAACCAATTTTTAAAACAGCACAGTATTGAACTTGGCATGCTGGTTCATGCCTCACCTCTCACCCCAGAAGCAAAGGGACCATCATGAGTGAAAAGCCAGGTAGTGGAGATGTATCAAAACCACTTAAAAATGAAAGAGATAAATAACAGAGCTAGCCCTTACCTCTAAGTTTTGAATTTATATTGTTCCATCCACAAAGTTGTCTTTCCTAGTGTGTGTGTGTGTGTGTGTGTGTGTGTGTGTGTGCATGAGCATGGGCACGCACTTGCACGCATGCATGCATATGTGCCCTCATGCAAATGAAATGTAATTTTAAAAGAATAACTTTTAAATACAACAAACTTTAAAAATTGCATTTCAGCATAATATTTAATGACATAAGCAAATGCTTATTGCACAATATTTAAGACAAAATAAAACAGACAAATCATTTATATATGAGTAATAATCATGTCTGTATCTGCCTTATTAAAAGAAAGTAATTACAAAATGTCGACAGTCATCTTCTCTTGACAATGGGGTCAGGCAGGGAGAAACTTAAAATTGCTTCTTTGTGCTTCTGGAAATTTTCTAAATAAAGCGTTTATTATATATTATAAGCTGAAATACCATTCTTGTTAGTTACATATGATGGATAGTCCTCCCTTTAAGCCTGCATTTTCTTGTCTATTTGCAAGACATTTTATGCCACTAACTTCTCTTCCTGTCTTCCAGAGTCCTAAAGTCCCATGTTCTAAAGTACAGCCTCCATAGTGTAAATTTACGGAGCAAACTGACTCCTGGATGACTGCAGCACTTCTGCTACAGGAAGCAAAACGAGTCAGAAGTATTGGCTCCTCATCCTACTCAACCAGAGATGCAGAGACCTTAGAAATCCTGCTGAGGCCCCAGGTCGCCTTCTTACCATGAAAGAACTGTAAGGTTAGGCTGGAGGACTCCAGAGGCTCATGCATCTGGAAATGTCTGTTTTCTCTTGAGCTCTTTACCCAATTGCAGTAGAAAGTTTTAATTGGCAGGAAGGTGAAATTATTGCAAAGTTCCATTTACAAGGCAAACGATTCTCATTCAGCAAGAAGGGAAGAAAGCCAAGACATATAAATATCCAGGGGATCCAGCATACTGTTTCATATCAGAACAAATGTCCTAGACAAAATATCCATTCCAGATGTAAATCCAACCCAAATATCTACAGGAAGCAAACGGCGTTGGGGGGAGCTGAAGAAGTATTTTCAGAAACATTAAATTATATAATGCCCCACACATACATAAGAATTAGTGGCATATCCCATTAACATTTAATGGAGTCTAAATTCATCAGAATAAGTAACTCACATATAAGCAACTGTAATGTTTACAATAATCTAATATTCATCTGAGAAAGTCAAATTTTGGAGATAATTATTGACATTTAAAAGTCAACCTAAGCCAGGCGGTGGTGCGCATGCCTTTAATCCCAGCACTTGGGAAGCAGAGGCAGGCGGATTTCTGAGTTCGAGGCCGGCCTGGTCTACAGAGTGAGTTCCAGGACAGCCAGGGCTACACAGAGAAATCCTGTCTCAAAAAACCAAAAAAAAAAAAAAAAAAAAAAAAACCAAAAACCAAAACCAAAACAAAAAAAACCAAACAAACAAAAAAGAAAACAAAAAATAAAAGTCAACCTAAGATGATACAAGTTCTGCTAAATGGACACAATATTAAACCAACTCCTAATGACTTATTATTATATCCATAGATTAAGGTACCTCTCTCAACCTTCATTAGAGAAGCTTCCATTTGCAATAGATCATAGTCAACACTCAGAGCTGCCCTGGTCAACAGGGGGTTCAATGAGATCCTAGGGAAGGGGGTTAAAGAATGAAGGGACAAGAGACACAAAAAATGAGAGGAAGTCTGGGGTTCTGATCAAGCTCTGCAACTTTAATTTCAGGGGCAGGTTATAAAGACACAGCAAAGCGGGAAGTTTAGGCGAGGGTCATTGCTTAGGGATATCCCACTATTGAATCCTCATTGCCCCAGACCATCCCACTGTCATATCCTCATTGCCCCAGACCATCCCACTGTCATATCCTTATTGTCCCAGACCATCCCACTGTTGTAACTAGCTCCCAGGAAATTCCAGACGTTCTTTGAGTTCCTGGGACCTGAGACTCGCAAGCATCCTTTCTTTTTTTTTTTTTTTTTTTTTTATTGGATGATTTATTTACATTTCCTATGTTGTCCCCTTACCCCATCCCCCACCACCCCCTCGGAACCCCCAATCCCCTCGCCCCTCCTCCTTCTTCTCTGTGGATGTAACCTCTATCTACCCCCCCCACTCCCACCTCACCACCCTCAAAATTCCCACCCCCTGGGGCATCCAGCCTTCATGAGGTCAAGGTTCTCTTCTTCCACCTATGCCCAGCAGGGCCCTCCACTTTTACATATTCAGCTGAAGCCCTGGATCCCCCCCTAAGTGCTCCCAGGCTGGTGGTTTAAGACCCTGGGAGCTGTGGTTGGTTGGTATTGTTGCTCTCCTCATGGTGCCACAAACCCTTTCAGCTCCTTCAGTCTTCACTCTAACTCCTCTATTGAGAACCCCATGATCAGTTCAATGGCTAGTTGTGAGCATCTGCCTCTGAATATGTCTGACTCTTGAAGGCCTCTGAGGAGATATCCATATCAGGCTCTTATCAGCATGCACTTCCTGTCTTCCACATCAGCATCTACATTTGGTGATTGCACATGGGATAGATACTCAGGTGGGGTGGTCTTGAGACGGCCCCTCCTTCAGTTTCTGTCCCTCACTTTGTCTCCATATTTGCTCCCTTGAGTATTTTGTTGCTCCTTCTAAGAAGGACCGAATCACCCTCACTTGGTCTTCCTTCTTTATGGGCTTCATGTGGCCTGTGAGTTGCATCTTGGGCATTTCAAGGTTCTAGGCTAATATCCAATAATCAGTGAGTGAATACCATGTGTCTTCTTTTGTGATTGGCTTACCTCACTCAGGATGATAATTTCTAGTTCCATCCATTTACCTAGGAACCTCTCGAATTCATTGTTTTTAATAGCTGAGTAATACTCCATTGTGTAAATATACCACATTTTTTGAATCCATTCCTCAGTTGAAGGACAGCAAGCATCCTTTCTTAACCTTGTACTGACTAGGCTTTCCAGAACAGCAGGTTATTTCCTGGGTTTGGCTACTGGCTCAGAGCCACAACTAACCAAGGTGCAAAGAATGATAGACTGCAGAAAGTAAAGCCTTAAAATCAACATATATACTTGACTTTCTCCCCCACAGGCTCAGGGATCTTGGTGAAGGAAGCAGCAGAAAGAGTAAAAGCCACACGTGCCAGGTGAGTAGAAGAAAACAGTGTCTGTGGACACAGCAGAGCAACTGCACATATGAACTCCCAGCTGCTAGGGCAGTGTCCCCAGGACCTATCCAAGCCCAAGCCAGACAAAATCCCAGAAGTTCCACCCTTAGAAGAGGAACTATTACAATGGTTAGCTGCTGAAAAAGGAAGGTCCTATTTCTCTAAGAGTGTAGATTCAGGTAAACCAACCCATTTCAGTGGAAGGATCCTCGTCCACAAATATTTTGGCCTAGATGTGAGAAAAGGACACAAGAAGAGCAGGAACGGAAAATGGCGTGGGCATGGCATAGGTGGGAACAGTGGAAGTGGAGAGAGTGAGTGCGACCAAAACTCATTGTATGAAATCCTCGGAGAAAGAACTAATTAAAAACCCAACATAAAACAAAATGAAGATGATACAAGTAACACATGAGTTTATTACAAAGGAAATTAAAACCAGATAGTTTAACAGACAGAGAAAGAAAAAAGGAAGTTCCCCTTCGCTTGTAAACCCCTTCACCCCACTTCTCCCACAGCAACTGAGGATTTAAACCCCTTTTGTTCTAGATGAACGTAGCTTCATAGTGTTCCTATCTGTCTCTTGCAAGGCACTACAAGAATATCTATAAATATCAGATGTCTTTGTTCTGTCAAACTTAATGAAAAACTTGACAAATTTCTCACTAAAACTGAAAGTTGCTTTTCAAATGAAAATCCATTATTTATATCTCCCAGAACCGATTCTAACCAGTGTTCTCCATCTCTTCTAATATTGTTGTCTTTAGCATAATAAGCTAATAGCCCTGCATTCTAGAGGAAGAGATGTCTGGAGGACAGCAAGTATAGGGAGAGAGTGGCTATGGGTAGTTTTTGACCTCCACGCGAATGGAGTATGGAGACATGTTTGTTCAGACTCTTCACCAGTTCTAATGATGCCACAGTGTTTATTACCATTTGAAAATGCATCTGCTCTATGGACTTGACCTTAAGAACCAATACCATAATTCTCCCTGCTTATTCTGAAAGACCTGCAAATGATTCCCAGGCAGGAATGAGGGTCCATGGAGAAAGAACTGAGTACTTTGAATAACCTAAATATACAGAATTGGATCTGCCGAAGTCAAGCTTTGCTCCTGTGCCATTACATAACTGTATGGCTAACTGGCAAAAACAACTCTGTGGAGAGTCAAAAATTCAATGAAGATTTTGCAGAGATCTCTTATATATAAGGACAGTAGGAAAAATACTTCGTGGAATAAAATTCAATTAACCATATATCTCATATCCAACAAACCATTACAGTGGACTTGGAGAGGAGCAATAATTTTATCATTTGTTGATTGCTACTGTGATAAGGATCTAATATAGGTTGACTGGTTTAAGTTTATACTACCAGAAGTTTCTATCAATAGGTTAGTCATGACTTAAAAGAGGACTCTAGACTAGCTTCACCTCCACAGGATCTGGATTCTCCTGCCCAGTAGCAAAAGGGCTGCAGCAGTTTCAGCCTTTGTATTTTCTATTGCAGCATCCAGTGAAAAAAGAAAGCATCTGTCGGAACTCATTCTCCTTGGCATGCTATATACTGTTCCTGTGTGAAGAGGGAGGCGGGGTTATGCTGATCAGAAAAGACTAAGAGAGGGCTGGAGATGTAACTCAGCCTTACAGTGTCTTGGCTTGGGGAGGCAGGTGTAAGGTCACCACCTAAACATCCTCAAACATCCTCTAAAATTAAGAGAGAAGTGAATGTGCTGGGTAGGAGAAGGCAAGTGAAGGAACTGGGGTCCTCTTCAGCAGTGCTCATCAGCCAGAAAGAAACAAGGAACAGAAAGTTTCTCTAACTGCTATCATATCGCAACTGAAAACTATTAATTCCTGTTAGCACTGTTTGTTCCAGAACCATCTATTTCCCTTGTCAATGCTTTTCAAAGGAAATTCAAATGCTTATTCCATCCTCTCATCCTTGGAATCCATTTGCCACAGTGACTATCACACTATCACAGTGCAGTGTACTTTGGTTATGCTATATGTAGACGTGGTGGTGTTGCTTTATCAGGAATCTCAAGTGTGTGGAATTACGACTAACTTACGCTTCATTAGTAGAGCAAGACTGAGATTCCAAATGAGAAGTTCATTTCCAGCTCTTCATCTTACGTCTTTTTTTTTTTTTTGTACTTTACTCCTGAGCTGTGGACTTGGTGTTTTGCAAGCCCTTGACGACAGCACAAAAGTGAAATCAAGAACTGCATGCTTTCACAGAAAAGTACTCTGAACCATTCCTCTGCTTTCAGACTAAATAGATAATTAGCTATCCAATTTAAAAGATGTTCTTGAGTGAAGATGGCACGCTGTTCCTTGGAAACACGTTTTAAAGTTTAATGATCTTTGCTATCAGCATGATGCTTATGTTGAAACTAACAGTGAATTGAATTTCCCCATGAGAACGTTCGTTAAATGTAGAGCTTGCCTTCTACATGGCCATCTTGAAAGTTCATACTCATAGGTCTCTATAGAAAGTGCTCTGTAAGAAACTGGCCTTTGTTAAGCTAAGAAAAATCATGGTTGCTTATGCACCAGTTGATCAACATCCACATTTTCCAATTTGAATAGTGGCACTGAGGAAATTGCTTGGGAAACAAGTCTAAACATTGCTAATCATGGTGGCTTATACTTATAACCCCTGAACTGGGAGACTAAGGCGGAGGGAATCACTGCAAGTTCCAGACCAGCTTGGGCTGCACAGTGAGACTGTTTCAAAACACCAAGCACCACCCAGCCGTGCCTCTCCAGGGTACATGTTCTCATCTCATTTGCCTGGCTTTTCATGGTTCCCATGGTTTTCCTTTGAGCCTTCTGCTATTTTTTTCTCAGTTATGATAAACTGATGTCTCAAATTGAACTCCACAAATAGATACATCCCTTAATGTCTAGAAAATCACTAGTTTGGGGAAAGTTAGCAGGTCCCTAGCCTCAATACTTTTATATTAAGTAGTGTTTGAGTGGAAAAGAAAACGATATCTAAAACTGAAGAGTCAAGGTAGGGGATACCAAACTAATAATCAGGGAGAGGCAGTTCATATCTTTGTTACTAAGGATGACTAAGCCAATAAATCCCTTAGCTAACACCAGCTGCCCATAATCTAAAAATATCAGCAACCATCCCCCAGCAGTGTGCAATAAACTGCTGAGAAGCATTAATTTTATCAAAGCCTGTGGAGCCTCCGTTCATGCAGGTTTATACCTGAGCAGGTTCCAAGACCATTGCAAGCCTCTTCAAGGTGACCCAGAGCTTCAAAGAAGATCTATTATGGAGGGCCTGGGGTCCTGTGAATATCAGAATGTCTCTTCAACACTACCCAGCAGCAGGGAGGAGAACTCTTACAAGGAAGGTCTAGAAGTGTCTCATAGTGCGAAGCCATGCCTTACACTAAGTCAAACCTCCTCTCTGTCATTCCTACTGAAGCATGTAAAATCCCACTCTATGTGACAAGCCTTCAAATGCAGGAAGACAGTTATCATACTCCAAGTGCTTGTCATCTCTTGTCTTCATAGGACAGCCTACAGCAGGCATGTATTTCACATCTATCTTTTTCTTGTCAGTTTTCTTAAATAAGTTAAATGACACAAATCCAAACTTTTAAAAAAGAAAGTTTACCTATCTCCTTTTCTAGACTATTTCTTTCTATTCCAGATATCTATTTCATTTCTTTGTCTTACGGGATTGAAAAAAATATGTGAAAATGTTCACACCATAATAAGCACTTAACTCTGTGTGTGTGTGGTATGTGTGTGGTGTGTGTGTGGTGTAGTGTGTGTGTGTATGTGTATATGTGTGTGTATGTAATGTGTGATTTGTATGGAGTATGTGTGTCGTGTTTGTATGTATGATATATGTAGTGTGTGTGTGCACAAGTACATGTGCCCATGTGTCTTAAACCAAGGAGTATTCGGCTTTGTATCTGTTTAAATTGTACTCTGCTGATTTCCCCATCCTTTGAGTCTCTGGAGTCAGTCTCCTCACTGAGTTCTTCCTCCTCTTTTCCTTAAGGTCAAGTGGCAAATGCCTCTCCATTCTGCATCATTTAATTGATCATGCTGGTGTGACATTTCAATCTCTGCTTCATCTGGAGAAGCAGGCTCAAGTGAAGAGCTGATGCTATGGAGAACACACAGAAGCAGACAGGGCTTATTAACCTCCGGAAGATGGTAGTGCAATTCAGTGCTTCTCAGAACATATCATTTTTTTTTTTTTAGATTTATTTATTTTTTATGCATATGAGTACACTGGCAGTCTTCAGACATATCATTAGAGGACATTGCATTCTATTACAGATGGTTGTGAGCCACCATGTGGTTGCTGGGAATTGAACTCGGGACCTCTGGAAGAGCAGTCAGTGCTCTTAACCACTGAGCCATCTCTCCAGCCCCAGAACATATCATTTTCAAATAGTAAAACTTCCAATTCACTAAGTTCTAGCTGTGTCCATGGTGCTTGGACACACAGAACATGAGATAGCATTTTGAGTCATTTTGTGGCAGTCATACAAAAGAGAGGAAGTTGAAATAATTATCAATTATGAAACATGGGGACATTTACACATTGTTATTTAGATAGTGGTCTGTATGATGTAATTCTAAATTGTGGGATATGATCTAAAAGACTTGTGTCATAGCCCTAGGTCAGATCAAATTATCTGATACAGTTCTAGCTTCTGCTCTGTAGATCATTTTCACCCACTAAGCTCAATTACTCTTCAAAACGCCTGAGATGATGGGTATTTTACATATGACATCACTGAGTTTGGAGACTCGTGACCTTGGAAGTTTATATAAGTGCCAAATGAAGGAAATAAGCTGACAACAGACTCAGTCTTCTATTGTCTTCAATCTGCTTCAAGATCTAATATTCCAAAGCTGCATTTTACCTGCCCTACATTTTGACAAGTGACACGTGGGAGGGGAGGGAAGGGTAGGGGAGGAGGAGGAGGAAAGAAGGAAGGAAGGAAAGAAGGAGAGAGGGAGGGAGAAAGAAAGGAAGGAGAATTCTAAGGTGGCTGCTAATATATCCCAATGGAGAATTGCTACAAATCTCTTACCAATCATTCCTCACCATGGCCCAAGTAATTCATGACATAGAGTAGCATAAACAGTGGAATTATCTTTGACCACTGGAAAGCTTCTCAGCACTTGCTCAAGGCCACACCTCTCTTCCTTGCAGCAGAAACCTGACTCTATAAAACTGTATCTAATAACCGTTTCTAATACAGATGCCTCTAACAGCATACAAGTCTCTAGTTTTCCATTCTCTGTATGAAAAACTATCTTTGCAAAATGTTTGCACAGCTATAGGGAGCATTTCTTTTTTCTGAAATCATCCATGATTTCCCCAATGAACTGTTTTAAGACTAAAAGAAAAAAAATGCCGTGGGATGAACAGAGACTTTTCTTTCTGAAAATTTCTAGATATTTCTGGATCTTCACGCCATTTACTCTGGGATTAATCACATGGATATCATGGACCATTTTAAGTAACTAGAACAGAACAATTTTTTTTAAATCTCTGCTTTGCCATTTTCTTTATAATTGCAGGCTACTGGCATATGTCCCTTCATCTGTACAGTGGTGGTGATGCTCCTCCAGGGAGATTCTGTAAGAATACTGGGAGAAAAGCCTCTAAACTTGGGGCTAGAATCACCAAACAGATGAAGGCTGCTCCTGGAGTTGAGAGAACTCAGAGGAAGTGGGGTGATAAAGGAAACAGAATCCCAGTGACTTCTGTCCAAGGTTACATGTGAAAGTTTGCCTTCTCTAGCAGGAAGCCTCTCCTGTGATCTGGTTCTTCATCTGATGCAGCGGTTTCTCGGACAGCCCTCCTCCAGATCCTCTGAGCAATTGTCTATACATTAGAGCCCTTGATTAGAATTGTGTTTACGAATTTCACAATCTCAAAAAGAATCACTGCTTTCAGGACCATGCAATCTGTAAGAATGCATTGCCCATGCAGTGTTTAAGAAAATTCCAGTAATGTGGAGTCTGTTGATGTTCATGTTGGACTCCATCCAACAGGACCTCTCGTTCTCTGATTTCATTCCTAAATGGTTGACAGGATTCAAGGCCCTGTCTAACTAAAGCAACGCCAGAGGAAACCAGCCCATGACTCTTACACACAAGGTCATTTATGATGCTACCATGTGCTAAATCTTGAAAGAGAAAAAGCCACAACCTTACTGGGTTTAAAAGAAATTATATAGAGAAAAGTAAATTTCCTTTGGCCCTCCCTAATAAATAATATTTTATTCACCAGTAAGTCTGAATTGCCATTTTTTACTTTGAAAGCAAGTTTCATTTACAGAAAGGACACACACCAGTAATTGTATCAAGCTACAAGCTACTAACAACAAAGACTGGGAGTCAAAGATGTAATTAATTGGGAGCTTTGTTTTTTGCCACAAATTTCAGTGTTTTTAAATTAACACACACACTTTAACAGCAATCTCTGGGGGGAAAAAGCTAAGCCACTTACTTATATTAGTATTCAATCAAAATATGTATCCATATACATACTTAGATTACAAATTATTCTTCTGTCTACAGCAAAATATGTATTCCACACATATAAATCTTATAGCCTCTAGTTCTGATTTATAAGTCTCAAAATGACCTCTCCTGGAGGACTCAAAGTCATTATCTGCATGGGTCTGCACTAGGTTCCCTACGTTTGTATTTTGGCTGTTAGATTAGTGTTGCTTTATGGGTTTCCTCAGTGTGCAAATGAGGCGTCTCTGGCTCTTGTGCCTTCTCTTGGGTTGTTTTCCTTCTGTTGATTTGTCCTGTCCAACTTCAAGATGAAGTTTTGTTTCATCTTCTTATATTTTATTCTGTTATATTTTTAATGAATGATTGAATAAAAACCTAGGCACTAGGGTAGAGGATAACAACTGAACTGTTATTTGTTCCTATAGGGAGAGAAAACACAGTTTTCTCCAATGGAATGACAGTGGAGTGACACTGGGAAGGCCTCGTGTTCAGTAGTTGATCAGTATATAATGGATTTTACAACTTTGTTACATCCTTTTATTTGGTTACAGTTGGTGTTCAGTTTGTTGTTTGTTTGTTTGTTTGTTTGCTCATTTGTTTTTCTTTTGGGGTGTGGTTCCATTTTGTTTTCTTGGTTTGGGGAGGGGTTGTTGTTGCATTGGTTTTTTTATTTGTCTTATGAGAAAGAACTTAAAGTTGGTAGCTATGGATGAGAAAAGTTCTGGAAGGACCTGGGGAATAGGAAGAATATGAATCAAAATATGTTGAAATTTTAAAAATTGTTTTAATTAATAAAAACGCAATGAAAAAGAAAAATAAAATAAAAAGTAAATTTATTCTCTTTTACTTCCCTGTTTCCTATGTGTCTCAGAAGCCACATGGCTCTCTGAGATTCCTCCCCTAAATATACAGAAATGCCAGTGATTCTGCTGTAATTCTATCTGTCCCTCTCTACGCATTTCTAACTTTCATTAACTATCAAATTAATAATCTGTTCACCTTCAAGCTGTGAGCAAAGCACTTCATAAATCAGCAAATGAACTTCTGATGCTTAACACTACCCTCAGTCCTTCTCCACTAAATCCTGAAAAAGAAATCATTCTAATTAAGAAAAGTCATTTCCACAAGGGAGTCTTCAAAGAAATGTTTCGTATCTCTCAAAATTTATATCAAACCTATAAAACTCTGATTTTGAGATATTAATGAATGATTAACATTGCAAGATAGTATTAAAAAATCAGCATAGAACACATCAATGGAGCCAACACTTAATAAACTCAGCAAGCTGTTCTTCTATGTTTATTTGTTTATAATATTTAAAAAGAATAGCTAAAGAACAGGAGGCATGAATTTGGGAAGGAGTGAAGAGACTGAGGACTGGAATCATCGATATTTTATTATTTTTATTTTATTTGAATTGAAATTGTAAAATTCTCAGAAACAGTGGCATAGTATCTGAAGATGTCACTCAGTTGGTAGATGGAGATCTCACCTAGTTGGTAGATGAGGATGTCCCTTGGTTGGTAGATATAGATGTCATTCACTTGGCACATAGATATGTCCCTTGGTTGGCAGATGGCGATGTCACTCACTTGGTTGGTAGAGTGCATCCCTAGAATCCTATAATCTTAGGATTTTGGAGGTAGAGGAAGAAGAATCATAAATTTAAAGTTGTCTTTATCTTCATAGGGAGTTCAAATTCATCCTAGGGCATGTGAAACCCTGTCTCAAAAAATAAAACTAAAATAAGATTGTTAAATAGTATAAATACACATAACTATAACAAGTCAAGTACAACTACATAAACATTTACTACTACACTCAACAGCTGGGGTGAGTACATTACCCCCTTAAGCTCTCTCTACCCAATGCGGTAGCTACTGGAGGACTATTTCTTCCCTATTAGATAGTGGTGGTGGAAAATAAATTCCAGTACATTCATTCAAATAAGGCCAAACTAGCCAACTTTCCTCAAACTTTCCAAAGAGCCAGAAACCCCAGGAGTAATCTAGCAGGATTTGTATGTTGTGTAAGGACTCCCATGACAGAAGATATTATTCCTCTAGCAATATTTATGGAAAGAGGCAGTCAGAAAGTAAGGAGAATCCAGGAAAGTTAAATTTTTCTGGTAGGAAGGATGCTGTGAGCTCACTCCAGAAGAAGGGCAAGGACTATATATATATGTGTGTGTATATATATATATATATATATATATATATATATATGTATATATATATGTGTGTGTGTGTGTGTATGCATGTGTATATTAATATATACTTTAATTATATACTTAATTATATTCAATTTGTACATAAGTATTTATATTTAATTATATATATTTATTTGATTATATAAATGTATACATGGATACATATATATAATCCCATATATAATATGTATATGTACATATACACATATATGTATATTACACAATGTATATGTATATTACAGACAGACATATTATGTATACATATATTATGTACATATACATATACATATACATATACATATACATATACATATACATATACATATATATATGACACGTCATAGGTTTTGGAGAAATGCAAAGGAATCACAAAAAAGGAAGTTTCACAATCCACATGGCAGCTCAACCAGACATTGAGACCTAGGTCACAGAAGAGCCATTGAAATAATGAGAAAATTGAAATATTTAGGTAGATAGATAGATAGATAGATAGATAGACAGATAGACATAAGATAGACAGACAGATGGACAGGCAGACATATCATACAATTCATGATTTCTTAGGGACTTGCATAACCTATATTACATACTAAGTTTTTATGTAAAGTCACCAACAAGAGTCTCAACAAGACATTCAATGGCAGAAAAGTGGATTTCTTCTCTTGTGCTGAGAAATTTTGTATTTTATATACCAAGTTTAAAGACTATTTGGTCAGTCTATTTGTGTGGCTTATTATACTTGAATGACAGAATGGTTATTGTTTTCTTGATAGATAAGCTTTATAATGGCTTCTCACTACGCTGATTCCCTAATATCACCCAACAGCAACGGGATTTCTTTGCTTTGCTGATCCAAAAGTATTAACTTAATGTGGCTGAATTTAAGCTCTTCTCGTTTATAGACTTATGCTATTCTTACACTCCTTGTGTGGTAAATCTGATTTAATTATCAACCAGAAATCAGTAAAGGTACTATTTTTGTCTTTGCCTGCCCTTAATCCTTATTTGATTAAAGTAGCATGCGCCTAATTGAGCTGAGTGTACCCCAGCCTCCTCATTCTAAATACCAAAGGCAGCCATGGAAAGGCTGCTGTGATTTCAACAGGCTCTGTGGAGTCAACAGACATGTCTGAGATAATCAGTAATCCACAGGGTGTCAGTACCTCTCCCCCTTGGTGAGCTAGGTACTGCCACACCCCACTCATCTCCTCTGAGCTCAGGTCCTCTTGTCTTTCATCCTCCTTGCTAGCAAAGGAAGAGAAGACACTGGGGTGAAGATGGAGTGGGAAGCCTATTAGGCTCCTTCCTTACAGTCTGGGGTCTTTTTCAGCCTTGTCCTCTTTGAAAAGACTTCACAGCCAGCGCTATTTGATTGAAACTCCATAGCATTGACAAGAAAGGGTTCTGCAGCATTTGAAAAGGGAAAAGAAAAACACGGGCCCCTGTCAACACATTCTTTCCGAGAAACCACAGGTATTCTTGCAATGCTTTTACTAAAGTGTGAACGGGTAAGATTCCAGAAAAGAAGGGCTGATTCTTGATTTCAAATGTGAGTAATTTTACAGTGAGATAATTTTTTTTCCACCAACAGATATTTCAAGGGGATCAACACAAGGGAAAGTTCTACCACGGGTTAAGTAGGTGGACGGAGAGGCTGATCTCACCAGTTGGGTTTCTAGATCTGCCATACTAAGGAACCACAAACTAAGCAGCTTTAGATAACAGAAAAGTGTTTCTCAGAGCTTTGGGGGCTACAGGTCCAAAACTCAAGATGATGGTATTACTGGTTCCTTCTGGGATCTGACAAAGAACCTGCTATATGCCTCTCTCCCAGGTCTAGTGATTGTTGGTAACCCTCTGCATCCTTGAGTTAAGTATCATTCTGACATCTTTCTCCAGCACTGATTGTCATTCTCTCTGTATGTTTGTTTCTATGTTCTTTTGAACAAGTTTTCCACCCTTTAAATGTCCTTCAAGTATTCCCCACCATAGTCCAGGATGACTTTATCCTGGATTGAGAGCATCTATAAAGCCTCTATTTCACAATAGTGTCATAATCATACATATGTACCATGGACTGGGGCTTCAAGATCTACCTAGGAGATTAAGTCCAACACAAGCTCTTCCCTGATTTGAAGTTGCCTATGCTACTCACAGCTCTTTATTACTGTCTTTCTATGCTCATTTCTTTCTAGAAGCCTCCCACACCCAGTACTGTTATAAACAGTTCTTCAAGTCTTTACTTCCTAGAAGAGTTATTCAGATAAATCAACAGATGCTGGAAGTACATTGCTTCTCAGTCAGTGACTGCTACTCACCACATACTGTGGGCCCTGTGTGGGTGTGCTGCCATATTTTATTTTTGATTTTTGTGAAGCAGAGGACAATTTACTGTGAAGAAGAGGTAAGAAACTTAATCCATGGAGAACCAAATAAAGGCTGGCTGTTCACTAGAACACACACACAAAAAGATTGTGCCTTTTGAGTAGATAAAAGAATGAGGTCGTGGAAATCAAGGAGTCTAGTCAAAATGGACAACACTGAAGCAC
This sequence comes from Grammomys surdaster, assembly GCF_004785775.1. Lineage (NCBI taxonomy): Eukaryota > Metazoa > Chordata > Mammalia > Rodentia > Muridae > Grammomys > Grammomys surdaster. The sequence continues at coordinate 1,779,345 of NW_021604567.1, forward strand.
GATACTGAGGAGTGTTGTTACTGGAGAAGGTTGTTCTGCACTCTGGGAAGCACTGCTCGATAATAAAGGCATTGTGTTCCAATTACTAGCTACATGTTTATGCTGTCCTGAGATGCTCAATCTTTTTCAGAGTGCCATCCGATCTGCTCATGCCTGGCATAGAAAAATGTTGCGAAACTTCATTTTCATTATTAAGTGTGGATCAAATGCCCCATTCCCAGCAGTGCTCTCACTGGATACTGTGATTCTCTCACTGGATTCTCTGTTTGAAGATGCTGAACTTAGTAATCTCTAAAACCAAAAGCCTCGTGATTGTAAGGGAAATTATTCAGGGAAGCAGGTAATTTTTGTAATTTACTCAGTGGTGTGTTTCCATGCATATGGGAAAATGGATCTCACTCAGGGCTGAGATAATGTGACGTGATGTCTCCTGAGAATTAAAAATGTGAGACTGTCATCACTTCTCGAGAGTGTCTCAAGAGCCCCTTCTAGAATGTCTACCATCTCCAGCAAGGACTACAGATCCAGAGATCTTGTCAATAGGATTTGTCTCCAAGATATATAAAGATTAAGAAAAATGCCTGGGACCCAACTCCTAGACCAAGAACTACAGGTAACCAATGATGGCTGGAGAAACAATTAGCCTCTACTAGAGATGTCCAATGCTGATTGGTCAACCCTGAGACCACATGTACACACACAAACAACAAAACAGACTCTGCATGTTCTATTTTTAGATTTGTGCACATACATACATAAATAACAATGATAAATAAAAGAGGCCATTAACTTCAGAGTTGGGGGGACATGAGAGGGGGTTGGAAGGAGGCTACCTGGGGAGAGCTGGAGAAAGGAAATGGAGAAGGGAAGTCATGTGATTCTATTTCAATTAAAAAACATATTAACTAATTTAAAACTTTAAAATTTTGTTTCATTTCTCATATATAATTTTTTTTAAAAAAACTAAACATTATGAAAATAATGATAAAGTTGGGGGGGTCTGAAAAGGTTGTTTGGTGGGTAAAGGTATTTATAACACAAATGTGATGACCTTAGTTTGAACCCTAGAACTCATGTAAAGATGAAAGGACTGACTCTGTCAAGTTTTCTCTGGCTCTGTGTGCACACCATATGCACCCCACTCTTCATATACACTGTGTACACACACAGACTAACGAAAATAAACAATGTTTTAATTTTGTAAAAATGGCTGCCTGATACAACACTAATTGCTCCCTTCCATAGCTGATAAAAGGATTCTTATGCAATTAAAGCCTACACTCACAGTACCGTGCCTACTCCAAAAGGGCCACACCAACTCAATGATATGGGTGCGATGGTTTGTATATGCTCAGCACAGGGAGTGGCACTATTAGAAGGTGCGGCCCTATTAGAGTAGGTGTGACCTTTTTGGAGTAGGCATGGCACTGTGGGTGTGAACTTTAAGACTCTCATCTTGACTGCCTGGAAGCCAGTATTCTGTTGGCACCCTTCAGATGAAGATGTAGAACTCTCAGCTACTCCTACACCATGTCGTCTGGATGCTGCCATATTCCTGCCTTGATGATAATGAACTGAACCTCTGAACCTGTAAGCCAGCCCCAATTAAATGTTGTCCTTGTAAGAGTTTCATTGGTCATGGTGTCTCTTCATAGCAGTAAAACCCTAACTAAGACTACTGTTAACTCATTTGTATCTGTGACCTCCTTTGAAAGCTGATTTTGGAACTCATCTCCCCATGGAATTTCCATATATGTCTGCAGATAATATTTTGCTAACTTCAACAATAGTGAGAAGAGCCTTGAGTCCAGATATCCACTCAATCTCAGAAAACCAAGTTGTAGTAAGTGAAGGGAATCGAGAAAAAGAATAGAGAAATGATAGTAGGCATGGGGGTGGATTCCGTGTTCCACTAATGCTCCATAGTCAACTCCATCTTTCTATCAACCTTTTCTTCTTTAACCACCAAGTGGAGAGCCGGCTGCCTTTAACTCTGAAAGCTAAGTGAACATTGGAGCAAAATATCAGAACCCAGGACATAATAGATTTCCACCACAGTCCAAGAATGATCCATAACAAAACTGCTTGAGAAGGTATATCTTCATACCTTACTGAGAATCTGGATCAGATATAGACATTGCAAACTAAAAGCCAAGTGAGAATACCCTAAATTTGTGAAGGAGAGGGAATGTTAGAAATTCAAATTGTGTACAATTTGTCTCTGCTGACCTAACCCTCCACAACTTCCCCCTTCCTTTTACAAAATAGGCCAGCCAAAATTTCCAGGGCAGTCTGCTGTGTGCTGCTGGGTTAAGTGTGATTCTCACTATTTAAATGTTCAAGCCCACCTTGTGGAAGAGACATAAAGCCACTTGGCTCCTTCTTCCTGGGCACACACCACCAGAGTTCACTTGTTAATTCCTTTGTAGTTTCATGACACTGAACTCTGAGCAGGGAGCTGTGAGAAATGTACACCACACACAGGTCTGAGCCATACATAACAATCATTGCACTTTGGCCCCGACCAGTCTGAGGCAGCAGACATTACAATGCTAGAAATCGGCAGCCTTGGCAAAGATGGAAAAGCCACAAAATAGAAGGGGCCAAGGTCCTGAATCACACACAACCAGTAATCATGAATCCCAAGCACCATTTAGGATCTGGGGATGTAATTAGGTAAAAAGAAGAAATTCTTAGCATGTGTAGGACCCTTCTAAAACAAAGAAGCATCCTTTGGAGATATCATGTGAAAAATAAATGCAAATATGCATGTTATTTTGAGACATTAAACATGCATTTCCAAAGCGTATTTGTTATGGGGTGGCTCTACTTTGATATTCACCTGCAACTGTTCATTAATACAATTCCCTGTGTATTTGTGCCCCCAAAACACTGCAGATGATGTGAAAGAACATGCCTCCTTTTGATAATAAAACTTGACTAAACCTCAGTCCCTGAGTTGTTGTTCAGAGTGAGCGAAACAATCTATGGTGGCGGACTGAGTTGAGACTCCTAACTTATAACATCCTGCTCGTGTGGTACACATTAACTCTTTAGCTTTCTGACCCAAAGCATTTCTTTGAAGTTGATATTACTAATTAACCCAATTAATTATTGGTATAGAGCTGTGAGGAGTAAAATCAAAGCCCTTATCAAAGGCTCTTGCATATAGCAGATCCTCACTCAACAGACAAAAGCCAGTATCACTACTATGTATATTGATTAGTAGCTGCCTGGCTACACTCTCTAAGTACAAGGGCACTTTCTATAAATAATGTTTCTATCACTTTACATCTATCGTGATGATTAGCCTTCGTGAAAACATTGTAAGGTAGCTTGGAAGGGTGCATTGTTTACTTTTAATTACACACTGTATCATTGGGTTGCACCACTGCGAGTTCCATGTCTAATTGGTCTTTGTATGCCCATGTCTAGAATGGTGCCTGATATATACTAAAAGAAAGCTGTGCTTAGTACCAGTTTTGTTATTCACCATTACTTCCAAAAGTATAGAGATGTGGATCAAGTCTTCAACTATTTCTCTAGAATCTACAAGAATATTCTACACTCAACAACAGCAGTTAATAAATTAATGGGCAGTGATAGATTAGTAGTCGTCTGGATTGGTGGGAGGCTGCCAGTGTTACATAGCAGACAGGTCTGAGAGAGACCTTAGATGCCAAGTTGGTGGGTAGCAGTCAAAATTCCAGAACCCCCTTTAATGTTCACATAGGGCTATACCCACAAAACATTCATTTCAAGATTTTCCAGTTTCTACATATGTACCAAATGATAAGCTATTCAGGTTTATCCCACAAAATAGTCATGAAGAACAAATACCAAGATAGACTCCAAGTGTCACACATATGCAGATGGATATAACCAGTTACAAAAGAAGCCATCTTTGTCATCAGTGAAGGTTATCCTTTCCCCTTATAGGCTGGGAGATCCTGTCACATTCTTTCCACACATAAGAAATAATCATGAATTAAAATATCAATGAGAAAAAAATTGTACATTACATAAGGACCAATATATTTATTATTAAATTGACTGCTGCTTGGAAACACACCCAAGCATGAATCATTTCTTAGAAAATTCCATAATAAAACACTTCATTTCATTCAAGATATGACTGCATCACACACAAGCAAGATTAGTGGGCAATGAATCAAATTTCACTTTCTCAGCATTTGTTTCAGCGTTGAGTAGACTCATAAGCAGCCACGGGAATGAGAAGCAGGAACTGGGTGGGGAGAATGGAGGGAGAGCCCAGATGAGAAAAATACAGGTTGAAATAGCTGAGAAAACGTAGCTCATTTACTCTGTGTATAAATCATTGTCCTGATTCCATCTAAGAAAGGCTAAAACAGAAGGTGATCTAGTGTCACTGGAAGAGCCAAACCAACTCTTAAAGCAACACTTATTTGGGAGGTTTTCACCTCAGGGAAAAGCAAACTCTCCTTTGCCAGCTCTGATATTTGATGTTGCCAGCACCCAAAATTCACATCCTGAGGATTTGTTAGAGTTTTAGACTAAACTCTAGCTCCTGCAATTCCATCAGGCTAGGCTCAGCCACTCACCCCAAAGCGATGATCAAAGAGATGGGTAACGGTGAAAAACACCCGATAAAACCACCAGTGTGACATATTGGGAAGATGGTTAATAAAGAGACCCAGAGACAGAAAGCTCGCCTTTAACATACTGGCATGGTACTGTTTCAGGTGGAAGTAGAGAAAGAGTTGTTGTAGCTGTTGACATTGTGAAGCAGTCCTGTTCAAGGTGTGAACCGATAGATCTAATTCTGTAAGGTAAATTCCTTACTACTTGAGGAAAGCAAACTTAGGGACTATCCCTGCTTCAGGATACAGCCTTGGTATGAGAGATAATTGCCCTCACTGGGTCTCAGACTGCCTCTTGAAGCTGTACTGTTCCTGTAATCCAAGTTGACCATAAGTTTAGGACAAAGATTCTTGTCGTTGATGAAGGGTGAAATAAATAGACATCACCAGCTTTCACATAGGTGTTTTGTAAGGATTAATATGCCAAAGTACAGTGATAAGAAGGTGTCTAATGTAAAAGACAAATACAAAGGGAAGGCAGAGATGCAGGACTTCCTGATTTAGGTTACCTTGTAGGCACATATTAAGGCAATGCTTTTTACAAAAATCAGTGTCTGTTGGTTTACGTTCAAAGGATATTGGAGAATCCATACTCTGAGCTTTATAAGTCCCTGTAGACCCTCACATCTGTCTCTTATATTCAGCCAATCTCCCATAGTATGAAGACAGTGTAGAAACATAGGGGGAACATGGAGGCTTTATGGGCAAGGTATCATCCAGCTGTAGAACTAGGACTGAGTCTTCAAGTCCATTCATCTTGTGGGAAGAGCACGCCTGCCTCTGGGAATAATAGAAGATATGCTTTCCACATTCCTGGGAGAAAGCCTGAATGGATGAGGCAGGTTTTGGTCCCCCTATCTGTTGTTCCACATCCCATACTGCTACAACCTCCACTTTTCCATCCATTTCTGAACAGCCATTCCTTCTCACATTGATGGAGTCCCTCCAGTTCCCTGCTGATCATAAGCTTAATGTGTAACATCATAGGTGAATCTGATCTCTAGGACCGTGTGCTGCTTTGATTGAATTTACCTCTGCCTATAAGAACTTACATTCTTTTTTCCACCTCAAAGAGTGTATTTGACCTACTTTAAATTAAAACCTTACTAATTTGATTTTTTATCCATGAATTATTACCTACCCAACTTTTATCTGAGAGACAAAACTTTTTTTCTAAAATTTACGACATGAAGTACATTTCTTTTGCCAAAGGAAATGTCTGGAATGACAGATTTTACAGCTAAAGCAACAATAACTTAAATCACAATGAGGTCATTGAAAGAACAATATTGGGCAACAGTAACACACTTGGATTCTTGACTCTATTCAGCCAAGAGAACACTGGGAAATCTCTTTCCCAGCATACTTTCAGCCTCAGCTCATTATGTGAAAGTAAGAGAACTAGAAAAGGCTGGTTCTATGGTTTATTCTATGGTTTAATGATTCTAAGATACTATGGTGATGTGTTCTTTTATTGGGATAAAAACTTGCTGAAGAGAAGGAAAGGGAGAGGAGCTATAAACGGCAAAGTCTTTACCAATTTCTAGAAACTTTCGCAGACCACTTCCTTCAGTCTTTAAAACTGTGTAGTAGTAGCTCCTGTTATCACTGAATTTCACAGATGAAAAAAAATCAAAGATTAGAGAAGCTAAATCATCTGTACAATGGCGAACTGTTTATTACTCCCTGTGGTGGTTTGACTAGGTATGGCTCACATAGAGTCATGTGTTTAAGTGCTTGGCCCATATGGAGTGGCACTGTTAGGAGGCCTTGTTGGAGCCATATCGGAGGAAGTATGTCACTGGAGGGGTGGGCTTTTTTTGAAGGTACCAAGTACTTCTAGCTCCTGAGATACTTTTGGGTTGGCTGGTCTCTGGCATGCTGCCCATTGACATCAAACAATCCAGGTTATTCCTATGCTCAAGCAAAGCAAACTGTGACACAGTCTCCTGCTGCTTTCAGATCAAGATATAGAACTCTCAGCTCCTTCCCCAGCACCAGCCTGCTGTTTCCCATCAAGACAATAAGAGACTAAATCTCTAAAACTTTAAGCCAGCTTCAACTAAATATTTTCTTGTATAAGAGATACTGTGGTCATTTTGTCTCTCCAAGCAATGGAAACCCTAACTAAGACACCACCCCAACCCCCAAGAATATGTCAATTCACAAACTCCTGATGTGAATGTATTTGCCATTATAACCTTGGATATATCTAAATAATTAGTTTAAAGAAGATGAGGGTGGGGTCCTCACCATAGGATTAGTGTCTGTATTCACTACCTCACAAAAGCATTTAAGGAAGAGTTTATCTTGCCTCACACTATCATGATACAAGAAAGGTGGTTCTAAAAGGCATTATTACAGGACACACAGTGACAGAAGAGTTGAGGTACTGGGTTGCTTTGTATCAGCAATCATTTAGGAACGTGAATGGTATCTCACATATGCAGGGTAGGTTTTCCATCCTCAGTTAAACTTCTCTGGAAACACCCTGACAGTGACAGGCACAACCCAGAAGTATGTCTCCCTCCCAGGAGATCCCAAATCCTGTCAAGTTGATAAAGGAAATCAACCATCACAACACCTTTGTTTTTTAACAAAGGAACTGTGGCTCTCTCTCTCTCTCTCTCTCTCTCTCTCTCTCTCTCTCTCTCTCTCCTTCACTCCCAGGAGAAGATACAGAAAGATATCAGCCATCTGTGAGACAGATGAGGAAAAAAGTTCCTGCCAGGAAACAAGTCAGCCAGCACCTTGATCTTAGACTCAACTCTATAAGTATGAAATGCATGTTCCTCCTTCTGGCACCTGGATTGTGGTGCTCTGATGGCAGATCAGCTATGACACCCAGCATCCTGAAGTTAGAACCAGATCTGAACTCTATTTTTAAAATACATGCCAAATATCAGTAGAGCAGAATGTCTGAAGAAATTGTACTCAGTGCAGCCTGTTAGAAGCCGACACTCCTGTGCTTTAGTGCTGTTATTCCAAAGGCAGGATGAGAAATTAATTGGTACCCATGCCAGTCTACTTACAACTGTATACCAAATAACCTGGATTGTTTGATGTCAATGGGCAGTATTCCAGAGACCACCCAACTCAAAAGTATCTCAGGAGCTAGAAGTACTTGGTATCCCCCCTCCAAAAAAAAAAAAAAAAAACTCTATAATAAGCATTGATCTTCCTAATTTTTTTTTTCCAAATTGGAGTTTCCGCTGACAGGGGAGATAGAACTTCAGAGCTCAGAGATGTTCCTCAGATGCAACTTGTAAGCCAAGACAGCACCAGGAGCTAGTACAGGAGGAGGAAATTGAGACAAACGATAAGAGGGTGAAGGAAACAGACGAGGGTAGCAGCCTTCTTCTCCCTTTCCTAGAGAGGAAGGAATCCGCTCTTGGCTTGAGCTAGGCTGCTGAAGCTATTATTTATAGCTCACAGTCTCCCAAATCAGTGATACTACTCACATGGGAAGGTTACCAGAAGTGAGGAGTGTCACTGGGGGGTGGGGAGGCATTACTACAGCAGATGGTGGCCATGCGAGCGGTGGCAGCAGCCAAGAGCATGATCAGAGAGGATTCTGTTCTGCTTTAGGGCATCTGTTTCCACGCTAGGGCTGAGCCTGAAAATCGGCTGATGCCCATCTTTCTTCCCGAACCGAGTCAGTAGCCAGATCAGCGTCCAGGCCCCACGGCCCTTCAGGCAGTGCGCACTGAGCTGAGGCAGAAAACTGGAATTTCTTCTCCCTGCCTCTTTAAAGGAAGGAACTAAGTTCGCTTCTATATCTGTAGCACTTTTGACAGAATTTCATCTTGAGCATTGAGCAACAAAAGCACCGAATCCTGTGATCCCCTCACTGGGTCAAGTTAGAAAGTTACTGGAATAAGAAAAACAGTCTCTGCCCGTGTCCTTACCCTTACTCCTGAAGGAATACATCACAGTTCCATTTGCCACTTCATGTGCTCAGTGCTCCGGACAGTAATCATTTCTAAGAACACACTGGAGAAAAAGAACTTAGCCCATCTGCACAAGGCGGGGGATGCTATAGGTCACAAAATCTCATTGTTTTAAATGGGTCTATATTTAGGAAACCAAGACATGTGTCTGGGATATCTAGATTATGAAGATGCCATAGTCGGAGTGTTTTTATATTATTCTTTTATTTTTTTAAGCTATAATTACATCATTTCCTCTTCCCTTTCCTTTGTCCAAGCCCCTCCCACAGACTCCTTCTTACTTTCAAATTCATGACTTCTTTTTACATTGTTAAATATGTGTGTATATGTGCATGCATGTGCATGTATGTATGTATATATGTATGTGTGTATGTATGTGTTTATGTATGTATGTTTGTATGTTTGTAACAAATACAATCTGCTCAGTCTGTATATCATTACCTGTATGCATGTTTTCACTGACCATTTGTTATTGAATGGTCAGTTGGTGTGTTCTTCCCTGGGGAAGACTATGTCTCCCACTCTTGGCATCTCTTAGGTGCCCAGGGTATTTTTATATCAAACTTCTTGGCCTATCACTTCAGCTCCCCTGTATTGACCCATCTTGCATTTGAGCTGCTCCTCCCGACACTGGGTATGAAATTTGTTGTGGGAAGGTGGGCTATGGGGACAAAAGCCTGTGTGTGAAATTGTAGGTTTTGTGTAAACTCTGCTTTCCCAAAGCACAGGAGCCCTGCAGGTGAGCACTGTGCCTGTCTGAGCGGGTTGGCTGCTAGCTGAGGCACCACATCACAGTAGAGTGAGTTCTACTGAAATGCTGTGTGCAAAAGTACTATCACAAAGTGGGAGATTCTCAGGAATTGGGGTACCTGAAGCCCTGACTCCTGTCAACAAGAGCTGGTGCTTGCTATCTGTCACTCAGCAACTCAATCTGTTTTTCTAACAAGCAAATGGAAATATTTTGATACTCTGACCTCCTTGCTCATCCTCTGAAGAAAAAAAAAAAAAGCTGTCCCAGTTCCTGCCACACTCAATCCTCTCACTTCCGTCCTGAGCAAAGCACTCCCTGCACCCTCTACTCTGTACTGACAGCGGGGGAACAAACAGGAAACCCTGTGCCAAGCTGAGCAGCATACACGTAGGACCCTGGTCATGTGCACTGATGTACTGGCTCACCGTGGAGAGCCCCAGCCTTTGTATGTGGGATCTTGTCAGACACCTGAGCAAGGTTCTATGTGCCCTAGCAGTGAAAATAAGGGCGACTACAAGTAGAGGGGTCTCTGGCCACCTTCCATGATGAAAACAGTATCCTGGAGAGAACATCACGGGGCCGAGCGGTACACTGGGCAGAGCCAGGCTAGAATCTAGGTCTCCTAAAATCTCCCAACTTCAACTCCTTTTACAAAGACGAATGAGGAAAAGTAGATATATAATCATGGAAAATTTGGAGAGTGTCTAGCCTAGGGCTTCTCTGAATAGGAACTTCAAGATTCTATCTGTATTAATCACAGGTTTCCCGAGGCATCTGGCCTGCTACACCCAAGATAACTGTCTTTTTCCACAGGTGCCCGCTGAATGGTTTGGAGTGGGGACAAAGCTCAATTCCCTCTCTGGGAGCAGAGGAGGGACCTGTTAGATAGCTGTGTCTCTTTGCAGCTCAGACAGCCTGTTGCTGCAGAGTAACCACGGGGAAACTTAAAAGGGAAATTGTGGTACAGTGTTGGGAACCCACATGCAGAGTGACAGCACCGAATGCCTCAAGGTTGCAACATCTGCAAACAGCCCCAAGCCCATCCTGCCGCCCTCATGGCTGCAGGCCAAAGATGCAAGAGAGATTTCTCTGCTGATGCTGGACACAATCCACACTAATTCAAGGTGGGTTTTAATAGGGATTTTTTTCTTTTAAGTTTTTTAAAGCTTCTTCAGATTGTGTATCAATGTGTAGAACAGAACTAGATTTGCACTTGGGGCCACGCTGTCTTTAGGAAACACATATTCATAGGGCATTTCCTGCCTCTAAAATGTTCCATGTAGGTTCCCCCATGTCTCAAACGTGTCTTGTTCCTTCCATGTATAGAGAAAAGGATGATTGCTCTCAGGCTCCTACTCAGAGCTAGAGTTTGAATCTTCGTGTCCCTCAAAGACCTCAGGATGCTATTAAAAGTGGCAGAACTTTTAAAGGATGGAGTTTGGTTGGTGGGTCCATCGGTCACTGGGATGTGTCTTTAAGAAGGATAAGAGGAAGTGAAAGAATCTCTTCCTCTTTCTCTTTTCCTTCTTCCTCTTCTACTCTCTCTCTCCTCTTGCTTGCTCCCTCCTCCACTTCCTTGGTTGCAGTCCCTAAAGTCAGCCATTTTGCACAGCTTTGTTGTCCTACCAAGACATGCTGTCGTACCACAAAGCCAAAGCAGTGGGAATCCCCAAAACTGGGAGCAAACACAAGTTTAGTTCTTTTTGTTTTCCAGACAGGATCCTATGCATCCCAGGCTAGCCTTAAACTTGCTGTGTGTCTGAGGATGTCCTTTGCCATCTGTTCTCCTTGTATGGGTACTACAGAAAAGTGTCATCGTGCTGGATCTGTGTAGACCTGGGGATCAAACAGGACTCTACATGTGCTAGGCAAGTTTACCATCTACTGAACTAAGACCCCGAACCCCTTTTTTTTGCTTTATAAGTTGGTTATCTTCAAGGCACAAAATGGACTAACACCCCTAGCACGTCAGGGGTTATGATGCCCAGCAAACAGAGGAAAGGTAGAGACTAAGAATTTCTGGCTATATGCTTTGACCCAGATCTTGTATCTGGTAACAGCTATGATTCTGGTCCAAGCATGTCTGGTTTCTTGACACTATGCTGTTCCTTTTACCATCTCTGGTACAGCTGTGGTCAAAGCTGTACAGAACTCATTTGATCCCCCTCATCTCTTCTTCCCTTAAAGAAAAATCAAAAACAAACAAACAAACAAACAAACGAAACTCAGAAATTCCAGTACCACTGCCCACTTCACTTTCTCCTTAATCACAGAGAGACAAAATCACCAAAGTGAGTCTATTATCGTTATCACTGTTTGCCTGAAATACTAACCAAAGAAAGGCAGACTGCCTCCCTTTTCTTATGATTCTTAGAAGTTCTCTTCATGATCTAGTCACAGATCTAGTTTGTAATGAGCAACCTAGACTAGCTGGTAGCAGCCTGATTTCTGTAATACCTATAAACATAAGTGTGTACCACAGCACCTGCTTGAGTGATGATCCTAGAAGATTATACCTTTAGCTTTGACTCAGTATAAAAGTCACTCAGCATTAGGTCCTAATAAATGTGTAAACTTTACAATGAAGAAAATGATGGTGGTGGTGGTGGTGGTGATGATGATGATGATTATGTAACGATCAGGAACTATCCCAGGAAAACACTCAGGGTGCTTTGCTGAGTTGTCCATAGAGGATATCCAACAGAGAGCTGTTACAGAAGGTCACCCAGGAGATAGAGATAACAGGGCTCCTATGAAAGGGCTGCCATTGGAAGACAGATAAAGGGATCAAGTGTCAGAGGATGTTCAGTAGATCCAGGAAGCAACGACACCGGGGAGAAAAATCTGTTAACGTCCCCTGCTTCCCACACGGGGAACCGACCAGCTCTGAGTCATAATCTGTCAAGCTCAGAGCCAAATTAACAGGCTGGAGAAAGAACCTTCCCAGCAGGTGTGATGGACCAGACATCTTGAGCCTGGCACCAACGGGGGAAGGTGCGGCTGGAGAGCTAGCACAGAGAGCCTGCTGGAGAGCTAGCACAGAGAGCCTGCTCACTTAGAGACTCACTGCCTGGTTACCCCTTGCCCAGTCCCACAGTCCAACCTACAGAGCATGATCAGAGCGGCCATGCAAAGCCTTGCTCACTGAATAACAACAGCTCATACCTAGGCTGAGAATGATACAGAGAGAAATGGTGAACCGGAAACCTACCAGACACATCTGCACAGCAACATACTCCCTTCCCAGGAGACTCTCAGGCCTGAGAATACTTTTAAAAATACCAGAAGCTTTTTCTCAAGAGTATTCTCTACATAACACAAGAATTACCACTTGTTTCTAAGGCAAGTAGATAAACTTAAGTGACTATGAGCAAAGGCTGCAAACAGCTAATGGTGTGTAGAGTCCATGGATCACACATCTGACTGCCAGCCCGCGCCCTCATTCCAACGTGCACTTAGGATAGCGATTTCTTTTTATTGCAATGATGGTTTGCTGAGTGCTTTTAGTGAGAATAAATAAGGCTTTGAAGTAATAGCACAGAAAATTTATAAATTGGAAGTCTATTTTTACTTTTAAAATAATTTTACACTTAGAAGCAATTGGAAGGTCAATAGCCTCCAATCTTTTAAGAAGTAACTTTGGAAAAGAAGTCTACCTTCGCTGCGAATGCTTCCGAGGCTGTTTTGAAAGGGAGCTCAGGAATCAATCCACAGACTCATATTTCAACCGTCTTGTCAATTTTTATATCTTATTCCATAGCTCATAGAGATGAGACTTGGGAAAGCATAAAATGTGCTTTCTGAATCACATAACCTTGTTGCGTTTTAACTGGCATGAAGGTGACATATCACAGAGAAGACATTATATTACAAGAGAGGAAAGGGTCCCATGAGTTGTGGGCTAGATTGGGTGGCAGGATGGATAGATGCATGAGCATTAAAAACTTCATTTCTCTGCATGTTTCACTGTAACAGATTAGCACACTCACGTCACTCGCTGCTTATGCTTACATAAATGGCGTAGGCTTGGGATAAATACAGACTGTTGTCTTTTATAGTAGAGTACACATTAGTAACGATGCTGTTATTTCTGCATCTGAGGTCAAGTGAAATGATCAGTGAGTATGCCATATTTGAAGATGAATCACAAACACTTCTTTCTGGCGCTCATATCTAAATAATTTCCAGGCACTTCCCATGGTCTTAGTACACAGAGGTCTCCAGCCACACCCCAGTTCTACCTTGTACTGATTTTCTGACTGAAAGCTGATTCATGTACTGCTTTGTGCCTGATTCTGCTCGTTGTAGTTTGGGGACAGTTACGTGAACTACTAAGAGTTTGGCAGGCTTTGTGGGAAGTGCTTAGTATAGCATACAATAAAGTCTACAGAAGTGTTAGCTCTTTGTGTGACAATGAAGGGTTCCACATTGGTACGTTTATTTCCACTCCTTATCAGCTCAAACAAACAAGCTCCAGGGGTCTTGCGCCTGTCCTGTTTCCCCTCCCTCAACTGCAGTTCAGACTGATTATCCACTCTTTGTTGCTCACACTATGTAGTAAATACTTCTATCATAGAACCAGCAAAGGATTTATGTAATTTATATTTCCATTCAGTAAGGTTGAATACAAATATAACAACTAGCATCAGACCTCTTACATAGGAAATTTCCTTTGGTTAGAAAACACATTGATGGGTAATTCCGGCAAGAAAGATGAATCCCAATGTTTCTGATCATTGAGAAAAAAATAAAGAGAGAGCTAACTCTTCCTTGTGGGAAGTAAACAGGTATTTGAGTATTGAGGTAAGCACTGAAAACCAAGATAGTGGAAAGTAAATAAGAAACATAAGAAGGAAAAATATTTTTTAACTTGCAGTAAAGGAGGTCTGTGGGGGAATTTCTGGTGGGTGGGGCTGAAAGACATTAAAGATAGAAATAAAGTCACTGATGTTCAAATTGTTTGCACTTCTAAAATGTAAAAATCAGATAAGCCCAGTGTATGTTCGAAAGGCTTTGCAGCATTTGGTGTGTGGAAGAAACCAAAAGAGAGGGCCTGTTCTAGATTCTTCTCTGTTACTGCTGTAGGACAAAGTGACCAAAAGCAGCTTAGGAGAAGAAAGAGTTTATTTGTCTCATAATCCCAGGCTACCATCTACCACTGAGGGAAGTTAAGGCAGAAACTCTAACCGACAGTCACATGCCATAACAGTCACACTCAAGAGCGGAGAGAAACAGACGCCACATGATACTCGTTTGGAGCTTCTGTTCAGCTAGCTTTCTTCAGTGTGGTGCAGCTCAGAGCCCAGGCCATGAAATAGCTGTGCCCACAATCATGGTGGCTCTTCCCACCCAAATCGACTGCTCAATAAAATCCCACAAGCCTGCAAGCCAGTCTGATCTTGATAACTCCTCAGTTGAGACTCTTTTCCGGTGACTCTAGGTTGTGGCTAGTTGACGTTTAAAGTCCACCACCAGAGGGGCCGAGTTCCATGTAGAGATGAAGCAAAGGAGGAACCTTGCACAGTGAAGGAGAAGTGACTGAGGAGCCCAAGGCATTGCAACTTGAGTAGAAGGTGTGACAGTCTTTGTGCTAGCATTGGACTTCCTGGAATATGCAAGGAACATCATATGCGGGTGTTATAAAGTCTATGTGAGTGAGCAAGGGCTCTCCAAGGAAAGACAGGATCCAGGGCATGAGATGTCTACTGGGGAGATTAGTGTTCCTGTTCCCAGATTATTAAACTGGAGAAGGCTAGAAGATTTCAAAGAGTGACAGCTGACTTATTGGGAAGGACATGAAGAACGAAGGAAGGAAGGGAGGTTAAGTGGAGATGACAAGCCATGGCCCACCCTTGTGTACAGAAAGACCTTGAACCAAAGGTCACTAACGGAGGGGGGCGCTACAAACAGACAGGGTGAGCAGTAGCCCCTGCGCTTCCGCATCTGGTGCTGGGAAAGGTCACAGAAAGGGAGTTAGTTCTCAGCACAAACAGGATGACAACTCTACAAAGGAAACAACTAGCGCTGCCGGAGGCCATGCTCCGGAGAAGATATAAGCAAACGTTCCATCGCCTGCATCCAGGGCCAGCTCTGGATCCTTCCTTCCGTGCCATTTGGTCCTCACAAATAAATGTTTGCTAAAGAGGATGGTCTTGTCGGGCATCAATGGGAGGAGAGGCCCTTGGTCCTGGGAAGGCTCTATGCCCCAGTGTAGGAGAATGCCAGGGTGGTGAGGCAGGATGGGTGGGTGGGGGAGCACCCTCATAGAAGCAGGGGGAGGGGGGATGGAATAGGGGGTTTCCGGAGGGGAAACCAGGAAAGGAGATAACATTTGAAATGTAAATAAATAAAATATCCAATAAAAAAATAAATGTTTGCTAAATTAACAAACGACCCATCTTGCTTACCTGAAATCAAAATGTTCCTGCACAGCCAAAGCAGTAATTGAGTGAAAAGACAGCCCACAGGATGAGAGAAAATCTCTGCTACCTACACATATTATAGATGACTTATTTGTAAAGTAAAGAACATTAAAATGTACCAAAATAAAAACAACCCTATCAATAAATGGCCGAACAAGATGAACAACTGTTTGTTTTCTTTTTTAATTTTGTGTTTTTGTAGTAATGATGTGTGTGAAAACACATTTTTATGTGTGAGTATAGGGGTGTGTGTGTGTGTGTGTGTGTGGGTGTGTGTGTGGTGTGCCCTTGCATGCATGTGGAGGATGAGAACAACCTCAAGCATTAGGCCTTGACTTTTACCTTGTTGAAACAGTATCTTTTGTAGGCTTTCCATTGTATTCTGGAGTAGCTGCTCTGTGAGCTTCCAGAGGTTCTCCTAGCTTGACTGTTCCTATTTCTGTAGATAGCTTGGAATTCCAGGTGCACACACTGTGCATGAATCTCCTATATATGGTTCTAGAGACTCAAATTCAGGTCCTCACATGGATCCATGGCCCCTGGTCCAAAAGACACATTTTTAAATAGAGAGTTGCAATGAGTAATCAGTGAATAAAATAAAATATTTAACATCCTTCACCATCCAGCAAACTCAAATTAAAATTACAACGTGTCTAACTTTTACAAACCAGGATGGGTACCATTAAAAAAAATTAACCAGGCATAACTTCAGATCACGGGCTGAGGCAGAAAAATAGCTGTGAATTCAAGGCTGATCTTTGCTACACAAACAACCTAAAGAAGGAACAAAAATTGGAAAGATGTGGAGATGAAGAAAACGCATATCACTAGTAGGAGCAATGACTAAAGAAAAGGAGGCCAGAGGCCATGAATTTGAGAGAGTGTTGAGCAGGGTATGGGTGGGGAGTGAGGTGGGAGAGTACATGGAGGGAGGGAGTTGGAGGGAGAAAGGGGGGAAATGATGCAATTATACTTTAATTTCAAAAACTACAAAAAGATTTAAAGGCTATATAATGGATATATATACAATGAAGCTTTATTTGACCATAAAGAAGAATGAAATTATCTCATTCACAGTACAGTGTGTGTATCTGGGGTTACTAAGTGAAATATAGCAGATTTAGTGATCTCAGTTGGAAGTATTTTGATTGTATATTGCTACACAAAGCCGTGTGTGTGTGTGTGTGTGTGTGTGTGTCACCCTAGCAAACACTATTTACAATGAATATGCACCAGAAAAAAATAAATATGGGTAAATTGGCTCATCTTAAAGAACTATTGAAACCAAACAAATGTTGTCTATATTATTTTCTATTTTACTGTGTTTTAAAACTTGTAACATAATATTATACAAATGTTATTAGAAATATTTGGAAACATAATACTGTTCATCAAAATTAAACAGAATTTCCATATGGCCCAGTACACACCCAGCAGAATAGAAAGATGAGACCCAAATAAACAGGCGTACACTGACGTGCAGGCAGTATTACATACAATAGTCAACAGGAGGGATCAACCCAAGTAGCTATTGATGAATGAGAATGTAAGTAAATACACTATGTGCACACAATATAACAGCCTTCCATTTAAAATGGAAAGAAATTCTGACCATACTTTACCATGGATTAACAGTAAAGACATTAGCTAAGTCAAATAGACCAGTCATTGAAGGCCAAATGCTATAATAATTTCATTTCCATGAGGTGGACAGAGTAGTCAGCTCACAGAAACTGGAAGTAAATTGTCCATTTCCCAGTAGCTGAGAAGAGGAAGTGATGGACAGCTAAAGTTTCATGGATAAAGGGTTTCATGTTCAGAGAGAGCCTGAGGGCCAGGAGAATGAATGGAAATCTGTAGCTGACAGGGGCAGTGTGTGAGAAGGGAGATGTGTCTCTAAGGCCCACCAGAGACCTGGGATGGGAGAGGCTTCCAGAAATAAATGCGGGTTACCTTAGCTGAGATACATAGCAGTCAGGATATGGAACCTGAAAAGGCTACCTCCTATAGCTAGGGAGGACCCTTAGCAGATGGATAAGGACACCAAGTCACCCACAAAACATTCATCCCAAAATTTGTCCTGTCTAAAAGAAATGCAGAGACAAAGATGGAGCAGAGACTGAAAGAATGACCAACCAATAACCGGCCAACTTGAGACCCATCCCATGAGCAAGCACAAATCCCTGACACTGTTAATGATACTCTTTTCTGCTTGTATGACTGACCTCTGAGAAGCTCCACCTAATTGAAGCAGATACAGAGATCCACAGCTGAACACTGAAAGGAGCTTTGGGCACTTATACAAGAGTCAAAGAAAGGATTGAGGGCACGAAGGGGATAGGAATTCCACAGGAAGGCAAAAAGAGTCAACTAATCTGGGACCCTGGGGAGCTCTGAGACTGAACCACTCACCAAAGAGCATACACAGGCTGGACCGAGGCCTCCCAACCATGTGTAGCAGATGAGCAGCTCAGTCTTCATGTGGGTCCCCCAACAACTGGAGCAGGGGCTGTCCTTGAATCTGTTGTCTGACTGTGGAATCCATTCCCCTAACTGGGCTGCCTTGTCTGGCCTCAGTAGGAGAGGTTATGCCTAATCCTGCAGAGACTTGATGTGCCAGGATGGGAGGATACCCACCAAGCCTCTACTCTCTCAAAAGAGAAGGGGAAGGATGAATGGGGGAAAGAGACTCGTGAGAAGAGGACTCTGTGAGAGGAGAACCAGGGGGAGAGGCATTGATTGGGCAGAGATGTAAAATGAATGAATGAATGAATGAATGAATGAATGAATGAATGAATGAATGGGAAATAGTTTCAGGTTAAGAGGCAAAGCTCAAAATAATGGGGTGATGCTGGCACAACTTGGAAATCTTTGGTGCCATTCAATTATGTATGTACCTAAACAGATTAATGTTGGAGATTGGTGCTAATGCTTTGAATCTGTGTGTCCAGGCACTGAAGGTTCTTGTCCACAATTAGGTTTTGATCTATCAATAAAGATGCCATTGGCCAATGGCTGGGCATAGGGTGGGACATTTAGAGTTGCACAAGAAGGACACAGGGGGAATCAGGAGGACTTGGGGCAGGAGCCGCAAGAGATAAAGCCTACCAGCCATGTGAGATATCAGGTAATCGGCCACTGGCCCCTTCCTCAACTGGGCCTTGGGTAGCATTTCAAAGGTTTAGGAGTGCCAAGCCATTGAGTTAGCCAAAGCATTTTAAAATTAACGGAGTGTGTGTGTGTGTGTGTGTGCATGTGTGTGTGTGTTTTCTATTTGAGAATCAAGATAGCTCCTGGGCTGGTGCGAGCTCCTGTGATCCCTTGGGAGCACAAATCAGTATAGTGAAAACTTACCGCTACAGATTAAAATGATAATTTTTTCCTTATGTGTGTTTTGCTATAATAAAAACACATATCAGATGCTAGAAAAAATAGCAACATTGCATGTTGCCACATATGTGTGTGTGTGTGTGTGTGTGTGTGTGACACACCTCCGACTCTCAGCTCAGTCATTTAGCTAACGGTTGCTTCCAGGCCTTTTGCCAACTGTTCTCCTCCCAGAGCCTGATTTGAATGACATATCTCAGACTAAAGACTGAAGTTTCCTTCCAGAGCTAATCTCTCAGCCATCCATCCTCAACAAAAGGCCCCAATGTCCATTGGAGAGGACTCTGGAGAGGACAAGAAAGCCTTGACAAAGGGGTTCCGGGTTGGCTGACACAGTGGAGTGTGGGAAACAGGGGGCAGCGCCCTGTGTGTAGTATTCCAGGACGAGTGTGAGCCCAACCTGGGTGCCCCTACCATCAGCTCACAGAGCTGCCTTCTGCTCTCCTCCCAGGCCACGCAACCCTTCCCCTTTCAGACATTGATTGTAGGTGTCATCTGTTGACCTTAATCCCATCGTCCTTCTCATCGATCTGTCTATCACTTCACAGATTCTTAGCCTTTCCTTTCTGTAGACTTATTTATTTTATTTAATGTGTATGTGTGTTTTCCTGGTCTGTGTGTATGTGCACTACATGAATGTCACATGCCTGTGGCCACAGTGGCTGAGGCCAAAAGACGGCATTAGCTCCTTTAGGACTAGAGTCATAGACAGTTGTAAACTACCACATACAAGTCCTTTGTGAGAGCAAAAAGTGCCTTAATCTGAGCCACATCCCTATCCCTTTCTTATCTCTTTCTTAATATTTTATTTGTTTTCATATTGATGTGCTGTTTTGCGGTAGGTTTGTGGTTTTATTTTTTATTGCTGTTTAAGTTGGCTTGCTTTTTATTGTTTGGGTTTCACGGTGGCTTGAGGGGTGTTGCTGTGATTGTTGTAGCTATGTGACCTTGGCTGGCCTTGAATTATGAACCCTTCTTGTTTCAACCTCTAAAGTGCTGGGATTAAAGCTGGGTACCAATACATCCAGGGGTTCAAAAAAACCAGGATCCCTGAGTGTAAAAGTTGAGTGCCACACACTCCAAGTTCAAGGCAGTGAGTCAAGTGTTCAAATACATGAAATCAGTAGGAGACAGACCACTAATCACCCAAACTTAGAAAGGTACTGAGACAGCGAAATCAATGGTCTGTAAATTGTCACCAAGGCTGACACTAGAACAGATAGCGCATGGGTGCAAATAAAGTATGCAAAAATATGGCCATTCCCAACGTAGGGGTGGGATACAGAGAGTGTATGCTACTGGATGTTCTCTAAGCCTCACAGGATGCTAATTTACCTCTGGGTAATCCCATAATCAGAATAAAGCAATGCTTTACTAAAATTCAGTCTGCTCATAGTGGTATTCAATTGACTAGTGTGACTAAATATCTAGGAAGATGCTCCAGCGGCATTGAATGACCTCTGGACTACGTTTTTTGGGAGGCCCACACAATCAACACTACCAGATATCATTTTGTTTTCTGCTAGCGTGCTCACTGGGGGAAGAAATGACAACTGGCTTTTCCTTGCTGGATCCCCTAAGAAAGATGTCTAATCTAAGATGCACTCTTATTAGCATGTAGAGCCGTGTTAATGAGTATGGATACTCATTAATCTATGAGCATGTGTTCGATATTTATGAGAAGAGCAAGAGTTGGGTGCTAGAGAACTATGAATTGAGTCAGTGTAATTATCCCCATTTTACAGATGCGAAGCCCACGCATGAGGTAGTTGAGGTCTTACAAGGAGCAAAAGACAGACTAGAAATTTGAACCCAGGCAGAGTTATTATACTGAGACAAAGTTCAAAGTGGCTGAGACACCTTCAATGCATAAGGCAAACTTGATTATGGTGTCTCCAGAAAGAGTGTATTTTAAGAATTCGTAAAGTACTTTTCATAGAACCTTTTCCTTTATAATGGAGAATAACTCAACAGAAGGAAATCTAGCAGTAGTTCCCTGTCTCTAACTGGAGGATGCAAGTAGGAGAGCAAGAGTTTACGCCCGCCCTCCTTGCACGACACAAGTTATACACTGGAGACCAAAGATATATCCACCTCTTTGTGGCAAAGAAATTCACATAGAAACACCTCATCTCATAAATTCAAAGCTTGTACAAAGAAACACAATCTCCTTCCTTTTTTCAATGCACTGGTATGTTAGACGCAGTGTCAGAAGGTATGCCTTCTAACAAACTCCAAAAGCATCATCAGTTTTCAGGAGAACAGCAAGAGTGGGATAGATGGATAGTACACCCTAGAAATAAATTCAGTTTCTCTCAGCCTTGGGATTGTTTTCAGAGTCCTTTATGGAGTTCAAAAATCTATCCTTACAGAAAATGCCATAGTGTTTGCATATAGCCTGCATACTTCTCCCCGTACACTTAAATCACCTGTAGATGGCTTATTATGCCTAAAAAGATGTAAGAGTCTATAGACAGTGGTCACACTGTGTGCTTAGAAGACAGTGACAGAAAGAAAAGCCTGTACATGCTCAATATAGATACAGTTTTGCAAAAATAAAAAATAAAAATTATATATACAGGAGTGTGTGTATGATATTTATGAGAAGAGTAACAGTTAGATGCTAGGCATATTCAGAGAGCTATGAATTCCTATAACAACTCTACTGAATCATTGTAATTTATCTCCATTTTACAGGTGGGAAGCTGGAAGGGTGTGTGTGTGTGTGTGTGTGTGTGTGTGTGTGTGTGTGTATTTGAAGAAATCTAGGATGGACCAATAAATAAGAAAAAATAAAATAATTCTCTTGTCCAAAAATTTGTAACAAGAAGCTATGTGGGCACACTAAAATTTTGCAGTGGTCCTAGTAAAAAGCATTTTTTGTTCTTGCTTTTTTTTTCTACAATTCTGTATTTACCCTCGGACAATATTTTATGTTCATCTGTAAGTGTTTGGTTTTCTTTTTTCACCAGAAATACAGTTTTTATTTGCAACAAGAACAATTCTTTTAAGGTAAGAGTTCAAATTTCTGACTATGAAATAATAACACAGCCAGATATTATTGACTGTGTTAATCAAGGCTGTCTAGAAAACTCAGGTTGAGTAGGAGTCCTATGGGGACATAAGGAGACATCCACCTATTACAGCATTTATTTCATCCAAGGTGTAGGCTGGAAGGTTTCCTCCATGAGCTGCCTCTGCAAGCTGGAGTCCCAGAAAAGTGCTGATGGGATTCAGTTTGAGTCCAAAGACCTGAGAATCTGAGAAACCAATCATATTGAGCACTTAAAGGAAAGGAAGGTACTGGTGCTAGCTCTTAAAGGGAAGACATGTGTCAGCTTGAGACAGGAGAGAATGAATGAATTCACTCTTCTAACAACCTACCAAAAGAAATGTACAGAGTCAATGCAATCCCCATAAAAATTCTAATGCAATTCTTCATAGAAATTGAAAAACTAATCTTAAGTTTTAATTGGAAACACACCACTACCAGCACGTACATACACACACACACACACACACACCACATCACACATCACACACACATACATCACACACACACACACATAAACACACACCACATCACATATCACAGGCACACACACCACACACACACACACACACACACATACACACATACACACATACACACACATATACACACATACACACAAACACACTCACACACACACCCCACATCACATATCACAGGCAAACATGCCACACACACACATACTTACATACATATACACACACATACACACACATACCACATCACATATCACAAGCACACACACACAAAACGCACACGCACACACACATACACATACACACACACACACACACACACACACAAAAGCAGGATAAGTAAAACAATCCTGAAAAAAATAGGAACTACTAAAGGCACCACCATTCCTGATTTTTAAGTTACACTCCAGAGATACTACAATAAAAACAGCACAGCACAGTACTGATGCTAAACAGACAGACTGGCTAAATGGAATAGAACTAAGGACTCAGAGATAAATGCACACACCTATAGCCAGCTGACTTTTGACAGAGGAGTCCAAAATATACACTGGAGAAAAGACAAGACCGTCCACAAGTGCTGCTAATTTCTATGTGTAGAAAAATGAAGCTAGACCTTCTTCACCCTCCCTGAACAAAAGTTCAACTCCAAATGGATCAAGTGCTTCCACATAAGATCCCTGAGTCTGACAGAGGACCAAATAGGAGATATGCTTGGACTTACAGACACTAGGTGTCTAAACAGGAAGATGGCAGTACAGACAGTGAGACCATTGATTGACAAACGGTACAACATGAAACTAAAACGTTCATGGTGGTTGATCTTGACAGTCAGCTTTAAAATGTTTTATCATAATCTAGTAGACTCCAGGCACATTTGTGTGGGCATTTCTAGACAAGATAAACTTAGAGAGGAAGAAGACCTGTCCTCAAGTTAGGTACCTTCCACGGTGGCCTCCATGTTAAACGGCGGAGCACACACCCTGCCTCTATGTCATCTCGTGCACATGTGAGCACGGCTGCTGCTGGCATTCTCCACCAACATCAGGCTGCAGCTTCTCCAGCCTTCCAGAGTGCACTCATTACCAGCGGTCTCCCAGAAACGTTAAGGCCTTAGGTGTCAGAGCGGGTTTGTTCGAGTCCCATATGCATGAGCTGAAAGCTATCAGGATCCATGCCTCTCTTGCATGAAGCTGACCATTGTTAGACAAATATATAAAGATCGGTTCCTCTGGAGAACCCCGCCTACTACATCAGGCTAACTTAACTACATCAAGCTTGCTTAACCATCCAATTGACATCAAAAATTGATCAGCACTGTCTGATGATAGTAATATAATGACCGTGCTAGGTTTCCAAAGTTCACAAAGGTACGCACTTTGAGCACTCTGGTCCTTGTCATTTTAACACTAGATCTTTTGTGCTTTTTGTCTTCCAGAGCCTTCTGGAAGCAGATGCCACAACTTTCGTCCTTAAAAAACGTCTTAACTTCTCTGAAGACAGTGAGACAGATTCTCTTCTTCATGCTGTCTTGGCCAAGAGAAAACTCAGTGCTGATTTGCAGGCCAACCACATTTGGATCTGTATTAAATATATCATTGGAGCTGTGTGGAACTCTGTGGCTTGGAACGCTAGTTGTCATTTAATTCCCTGCCAGCTCCAAATTCACCCTTGCCGTCTGCTCTGGGGAAGTGAGTATGGGCCCCTTAAAGGCTTTCTTTGGCTTCTGGCACTGTTATCCAGTCAATAATGAGCTCAGAAGAGGCATCATGGGGAACAGAATTGTGCCCTCCTCTGGTGCCTGCTCCTGCAAGGCTTCTGCAAAGCTGAGAGATTATCCAGGCTCCTCTTACAATGTGGAGTTGGGGAGAGTAGGTTCCTGGGCCTCTGCACCTGCAACGAGGCAGCTTCCCTAGTGTCTGGTTCCCACAATGCACAGCGGTAAATAGGACTCAGCAGCCAGAACTTACCCCCACCTCGCACTAAACAGATTTGTAGCAGTGTTTCCTTAATGAGACACCTTCCTGTGAACAGATTTTCCCAATACCCTAGAGTGCAGATTTCCAGAAAGTTCCTGGGGGCTAAATTCGAGATAATTTTGCCAACACAGCATCCTGGGACCTTTTCTGTCATCCGGTAAGCCCCAGCTGCATCCTCTCCAAGCAGGTCTGGATCTGTGCCTCAGATCCACTTAACATATGAGCAGGGTCCACTTCCTTCATACCCTGACGTCTGTGCAAATGTGGTATATCCTTCAATTCAACTATACTTAAATTTTCCATTTCAGTATTTTACGGTATATGTGCATTCTTAGATTTCCATAAATTGGATTGTAGAATTCAAAGACAATTAATTAGTTAACAGAAATTGCAAGTGAAGGCTGAGCATACTTAGCTTGCTGCTCATTACTCCCAGGAAAGGGCCAGGTATGGCGCTGTGAGCAGCTATAAGTGATGAGGATAATGAAACTGATGAACCTGAGCCTTCTTCTCAGGCTAGACTCTCCCACAGCTGAGAAGGGACCCTACGTAATTCAAACGTTATCACAAATAATGACAAGACTTTAGAGATTTCCTAATGAAATCCACTTTCCTAAACAGTCCCTGAAACGTGTATTGCCAGCCCAGACTGGGAATGGCTTCAGGAGACAGCAAAGCTCAACACGGATGGGTATAGATGTGACATGAGCTGGAACGAGGCAGACTGGAGAGGTTCAAGCTAGAGAAGGCGAGCAGAGAATAACAATTTCAGACTGAAATACAAGAGATGGATGAGCACCATGCTGATTAAGCAGGAAAGTCTCAGATCAAGTTCCCAGGGTGGCCTCAGACTGACAATGTTCCAAATTAACCATGCATTCCCTCTCCAGTGCCCACAGAACCCAGGGCTGTGGTGTGGTGGGTGTGGTAACAGGAGGATTGGCTATGGTTGGAAACCACAGGTTCACTGTGAGCCAGGTTTTTACTCTGAACAGCTTCTTAATGTTAGTATCTAACTGTAGCAAGCCTGGCCTGGGAAAGAAGCCATACTGAGTCTGAATTTCCTATGCCAGCAGTTGTGTTCACAGTAAGTCACCCTCCCACCCCGCATCAGATGGATAGGACCATTATAACGAAGACAGGTAGAACAATAGAAATCTATTGTCTCACAGTTCTGGAGTCCAAGACCCTGAAAGAGTACCACAGTCATTCCAGAATCCATAGAGAAAGCACACTAGCTGGCTTCTCCCAGTTCCTGGTATCCCCAGATGGTTCTCATCTTGTGGAACAATACACCAATGTGTGCTGCCATCTTTGTATGAGATTTCCCTGTCTCTTCACATCAAGCCTCTGTGCATGGCAGTCTCTATGTCTAAACCTTTCTTTCTGTAAGAACGCCAGTAATGTTGACTTAGAGCCCAGCCTACCAAACAGCCCCATCATTACCTGATTAGCTCTCTAACAGGATGGAGCCTCATTCTGAAGTACCAGATGTTCTATCATCTTTTGGTGGGAAAGGACTCAATTCAGTCTGCAGCATACCTCTTTGGATTGCTGCCCAGAGTAACGTCTTCCTCCACAGTGAACAATCAATTCACTTAGAATACAGTGTCTATCTTGATAGCTTCCAGAATAAGGGGAAAGGTTTATATAATCTACATGTCTGGATGTTGCATAGGTACATATGTACACAACTCCAGAAACATCCTCAGCCCTCTGTTCTCCCCCTCTGATCTCTGGTCTTTGATGACAACCTTCAGTATCTCACGCAGCACCCCTTCTAGCCCCTCTCTTCCCCAGCACTTGCCTGTCCTGCACTCATGGCCTACCCTCCCCTTGCTCTCTCTCTCCTTAATCCAAGTCCTGAATCTAAAGATACATTGCATCAAAATACCTAGACTTTCACTAAACAGCAGAGATCTAGAGAAAATGGAAGAACCTGAGAGATTGAAGGATAGGTCACATTCTAACATTGAAGCCAATACCCTTGCCTATCAGGTAACATTTTTCTACTGACTGCTTGCTGTGGATTGCAAGGGTAGGGTATCAATACTAGAGAAGTGGGCTCCTCTGGTACATCAGAAGACCACAAGTGACAAAGTAGTATTGGGTGGGAAGGGCAGATATGCAGAGATAGGTTGGAGAAAAACTACTAAATTGAAATAAGTCCCATATTCTTGTTACAGGCTAAGGGCCCTGCAAAAATAGAAGCAGAAAGTACTGTCAGTCATACTCTTTGTGTCTCAGTATCACTGAGTATATATGTTTTTCCCCAGGTCTCTGATCATGTCCTATGTGTCCCTTTATTTAGACACACATAGGGACACACACAAGTACACTCACATCCCTTTTCCACACACTTCAGAAGAATATCCTCACACTCACAGCCGTGTGCATGGCCGTGTAAGGAGGTAAACTACATCCCTCATTCAGTCATCTTCCCATGAACCACACAGGATCTAATATTCTCTTCATTAGGATGATTCTTTTGTGAAAGACATCTGTTTTCCCAGGACAACCAATAAAAGCAAAGTATATTTCTCAGGAGGAAGCACACTCTGTCCTCAGTGCCCAGTAATATTTTCATAGGCTTTGGAAGATTATATTCACTTGTGGTCACCTTAAATGACTGCCCCAAGGGAACAATAATCCAACTACAGGAAGGTTCATTTTGTTTTCTGTTATAACCTCAGAGAGGTGCAAATCCCTGGACATCAATGTGATATGAATCTGCCACTATAGAATGAAAACAAAATAATACCTAGACCATCATGTTGATGGTAAACTAATGTATCTGAAATGTGGCTGCCCAGTCAATCTCAGCTTGTTACTCTTACTGTTATTAATGGCTAAAAATGTGCACAAGCTGTAGGAGACAAAAGCCTAGAGACTCAGAAGAGGAAAGGAGGGCTCAGTGGAACTATGTCAAAGGGGAGGGACCAAGGAGGAAACAGGTCAGGGATGGGAACAAAAAGGAACAGAAAGCAAAACCAGCTTCCCCTACTGTACAAATATCTGAAGGCAGAGGGCATGTTTCAAAGGCTGCCAACTCTCAAATCTTGAAAGCTTCTTGCTTCTAGATTGATCAATGTCCACTCTTCTACTATCTTGACCAGGGGCAATGTGGTGTGACAAAATGTAAGATGGATCAGGAGGACGCCTCTGTGAAGCAGAGCAATGGTGTCCTGGAATTTGAACCTGAACCAGATCACTGAGGAGCACATGGCCTTGTAAAATAGGTGTCCTGGATTCCCAATGTGGGCCCACGAGACACTGTACCGCCTAGAGGAACAGCAGAGTTCTATAACAAGTTTCCTAAAGTAGGATACAGGTGGTTTAGGAGCAAGAATTCAAATGGGTTTCTGGGTTAAGCAGAGTTAAGCCAGTTTCTGTACAATGATTTCCTCAGAAACTTTTAATATGTATAAATACATCCTGAATCTCCAGGTATGGATACTATGAACCCTGTTTCCCAAATGACTTTTAAAAAGTATACAGAGACTGATGTCCTTCTAGAAACTTCTAGGGTTACAGATGAATCATGGACATTGTCTCCTAGAACAAGCCAGCTAGCTGGGATTTATGAACCCTCGGTTTCTTCATCTGGAAAACAAAAACCTTTGCTCGGAGATTCTTAGCAAATTTCACATCAAAGGCATTGTAAAAAGTGATAAAGGTTATAAAGCCACTGCCTCTAGATAATCATAGGCCACCTGTCCACAAAATGTCAGGCTAAATCCCCCAACTAAAGGTGCTCTGAAAACCTTGCACATCTACAGTGGTGACGCACCTGAACTACACAGGAGCCAGCAGCAGATACCCTTGGTTACTGCCAGCCTGGAATCCTTTCTCTTTTCTTTTAGTTACAAAACTACAGTTTCCCCTTGTAAACCCACTTCATTCCTATTCTCAGTCTCTGTATTCCAACTGCCCCCATCTTCAGAAGTAAGTATGTTATCTAAGCCTGACTAGTTAGATTGCTTATACCGTGGCCATAGTGAAGAGACCAAGAAGAGATGTAGTGTTGATGAAAAGCTTCTGTGGAATGTGTTTTGGAGTACTATGTAAATAAAGGAAGAGACCTAGTGGGAAGGCAAACAGAGGGAGGCAAACAAAGAAATCTTTCCCCAGTGACTACTAAACTAACAGAATAAAAACCAGCAGCCATAGTGGCTATCTTTGTATTAAGGAAGACAATGCTTCCTGAAGACGGTAACTGGATCATCCCAGAAGTCTATGTCTCCCTTCTTTCCATGAAACAATACATATTCCCTCCTGCTTAAAACTAACTTGCAACTGTAAAGTACTGAATAATTCCGATATCAATCTTGGGATTCCTGTGGCTGGGAGACTCAATTAAAAGGCTCATATTTAAAGCTGAATCCACGTTCAATATCTAACAACAGTGGGAGGACATTAGTGATGACTGTGCATCACCGTGAACTGGTACAACCTGTCTGCAAACCCTAAAAGCTGTGTGCCAGCAAGACCCCAGAGACCTCAGATAATTCCTTCCACCTGCTCCCTGCTGCCTTAAATGCCATCACTGAGCATCTAGGATCCGGATAGGTAGTACCAAAAGGTGTGGAGGGAGTCCTGGGGCCTTTCGAGAGTGTAATGGAAGCTATCAATTCTCTTTGAACAAGTAAAAAAAAAAAATGTGAATGCATTTTCAGGAGTTTATAGACCTTCTAGAAGCCAAGATATACTCCTTTTGGGAGTCTATCCCCTCGTTGCTACAGAGAGGAGTTGCTGAATATAGTAACAGGGAAGTTCTGTTCTCTTCAAAGATATCTGGTGGAAAGGAAACAGGTTTGGCATCAGAAGGGGAAAAGGGAGCACCACCAACAGTACAGACTCTGATCTTTATACAGTGTACACTGGGAGCTTTTCAGTGTCTGGGACTGGGAGTCAGTAGAAGAGGGGCCTGTCAGTCAGAGCTGGAGTTAGTAGGTATACTAAGGGGGTTATGTGTTTAAATTCTTCCCTGGAGAGAAAGCATGTGTGTCACTGCTTCTCATAACATCCTAAGGAAGGGATTTCAATGAAAGGAGTGGTGGGGTTCTTTTAATAAACGTAGAAGAGAAAGTTGTGACACCAGATGTCCCCAAAGCCTGGTTTTCCCCGGTTCTGCATAGGAGAACTCACTTCTTTCAAAAGTTATTTATTTTAACCTCTGCAACATTCTGCTAAAGAGTGGCTCTCCCCCAAAAGTGGGTAAGCTTTCTAAAATAAGAATTAAGGCAGGCAAAGTTTCTCAACTCACAACCACAAAGTAAGCTCATTGCTGATGTTTACTAGAGAAGCTGAAGGCCTGATATGACAGGTCCCTGCTTGTTTTTCTCCCCAAACAATTTAAGTCAATGCTGGCCTCTTACACCAAAGCTTAGACCCCAGGGATGCTGTACTTCTGCTCTTGCCTAACCCTCTGAGCCCTAAGCATCATGGGAAAAGAATCAGAAAATGGGGTGGTCAGCTGCACCTCAGTGGGTCTATCATTCCACTAAGCCAATGTTTGATATATTTTTTTGTCCTCTAAGATGTCAGCGCTAGGGTTCCACATTAGAGGGGCTCAGATAAGTCGCTGAGAAAAGCAGAGTACAGACCAGGGCCCTCTGCCAAGGAGAACGGTCTCTGTGGGCCTACTTCAGCCTCAGACTGAAACAGATCATGATTTATGTTAGTCTGACTTCCAGAGCCTAGAAAGTGCTTTTCTTAGTCTCTCAGCTTGTTTGTGTGTTATTCTTCAGAACCTGGAGGGGAAGCAATACCTTACGTCTGCTCCATAACCACTATGTCCCTCTTCCTTTAACGGAGCCCAGGTAATCACCATTACCACCAGGCAGGAGTGGCCAGAAATTCAGGCTGGGTGCCCAAGTCCGTTTCAAAGGTGTTGGTGCTGGGAGGTGGAAAATGTTTCCAATGTTTGTTACCACAAACCCTCAAAAAATATTGTGTTTTCTATAAGAATAGTGTTTCTTGTAAGAAATACATTTTTTTATGTTTAAAGGAAAGGTTTGTACTAAAACTAGTTTAAATCTACTTCACTCTGTTTCAAGTGCTTGTTAGTATCAGAATCATTCTGTTTAGCATATTCTAATAGGAAGCTCATTAAAACTTAAGACATGCCTTTGTGTATCTTGTATTGACACAGGCACCCAGAGAGGGTCTAAGTACCAGGATCTATTCTATAAGTGGCCGCACATCCTGGCAGAGCCAAGGATGTGGCCTTGGCTCTGGCATCCCCAGGGAAGGCTAGACAGTGCATGCACTCTGTGGTGTTTGCCTTGTCTCACACTTCCTTATGCTTGCACATTTCTCTTTGTTATGTTTCCAGAACCCATCTTTCTGTTGATTTCTGGCCATACAAAGCCGCCTCTTCAGCAGCCACAGTGTCCATACCAAAGGACTCGACTCTGAATTGACCTTCCTGAGATGGCTGTTGTAAGCCCATTGCAGCAAAAACCAAACATCCCAGTCTGTTGAAAGCAGTTCAGTGCCTTGAAGATGTCAGGCACCATCTGGCAGGATGCTGTTGCCTCTCCCTAGCAACTGCTCCCACAGCTTGTCTCTGGTTACCTTGCCTGCTTCCCTAGTTACTGCACTCCCATCCTCAGCGCACCTCTGACACCACATCACTGACCTGAAGCCTTTCCACGTCGATTCTAGACCACCTGATACCACGGACTACCAAGCTCAGAGTCCGTTAGTCAACCCCCAGTGCTACCTAGTACAAAAGCCCCAACAGAGTTCAGTCTTGGGTAAATATTTGAAGCTTCTGAAAGCCTTATAAAGCTATTAAACCCCACTCCCCAAATGCCAGACCCCGAGATTATGATTTACTTTTCTAGTGTAAAGCAGCACTTCTTAAAGCTATACATCTAGCCCAAAGGACCTGTCTAGGCTTCAAATCCCCAAGCCAACCTAAGCAATGCTCAGTATTGACATTGCATCCAAAATGGGCAAAAGTTAATTCTTCACCTAGCAATGCCTCAGCATCCACATACCATTTATTTTAAATGAGTAATTTACTTAGATTTTTGTTAGGATTTCCAGTCTTCACTAAAATACATTTTGTAATGACATTTCATGAAAACAAACCTAAGATTAATCTTCCAGGAAAGCTCCGTAGAACTACACCAATGCCTTTGCTTATGAACTGGGTTTGTGTGACCACCACTCTGCCCCCAGTGAATACTGTGCTCCTTTAGAAATTACAGTTCTTCCATGCCTCCAAAGTGCTGCCCCAAAATATTCCAAAGTAAAACCCCAAAATAGTCAGTTATATAATGAGAATACCATTTTTTTTTTCAATTAAACCTGCAGGGTTTTTTTTTTTCCCTAGTCTTCCATTTCATCCTGTTACACATGAGGTCCAGACACTGGCAGCTCATTGTTAAAGCCACCCTAGCAAGTCACCAGCTACAGTTTAAGGAGAAGGCAAGAAAGCCAGGAAACTTGTTTGCCAACTGAAAGCCAGCATACCTTCTAAGATTTTTCCTGAACGGTTCTACCCATCACTAAATATCCTGTCATAGAAAAGGGCCCTCTGCCAGGCTTCCAGTGACATAATCTACCCACCCCCTGCCAATCATCCACAAAACCCACCCACTTACTCTCTGATTGTGGGTAGCATGCCCATTTCTAAAAATCTCATTAGACTCTGCCCTCTCCCCAGCTTCCCAGTTCCGTGGCCCTGCATGCCTCCAGTTGTCTATCATTTATCTACACATTTATCCACGTGAAGGCAACTTGTGTTTTGTTACTTAATTTTATTTGTCCAATAGCCTTTCAAATACCTCTCCTTGATCATCCGTCCCACCCTTCCTCAACTCCTACACCAGTCCATCCTTTACCTACCTTTCTTCCTGTTGTGACACTTTTCACATAAAAGATTCAATAAACAGTTGGTGTTTGGCTCTGACTTAAATCTCTGACGGCAAACTATATAACACATAAAACTTTTAAGTCTGAGCCTAGACACTAGTAAAAAAATTTACAACCTCTAAGCTTCACTGGTATTAAAACTTACAATTTGTTTCTCACTGAGTTGCAGAATAACATACTGCATAAACAGATCTAGACTACAGTCACTAGAGAAAATAAATGTCAAAGACGAAAGCTAGACAATGTGATAGAAGGCATCGCCAAGAAAGGTATATGGACACAAAATGTATCCTTGCCAATAAAGACAACTAATCAAATAAAAGTTCTTTAATTGCCATACCAACAGCTGCCACTGGTGGAAATTCACTAGCAGGTACTGCAGGCCTATGTTTTATATAAACAAAAAAGGGGAGAAAAAAGGAAACAGGCTTCCTGAGTAGGATCACCACCAGCAGACAGACAGACAAAGAGACAGACAGACAGACAGACAGACAGACCTATCACCGAGCCCAATGCTCTCATGGCTGGAGCAACCCCATACACTGTAACTTAGATATTTAAAAATATGTTTTGAAGATCCTTTTAGTGGTTCTATAAGTTTCGTAAATGTTCATTGAGAATTAACTGTGTGTTCTCTACAAGGTCCTGGAAATATGAAAATGATCAGCACACCATCCCAACATAAAGTTACCCAGTCTCAGAGGGAGAGTACCTGAAAGGTCATTTTAACATGGAACAGAAAATACAGGCCTCACATGCTATATGCTAACACTAGCACACCACAGAATATGCTACTTCTTAAAGGCCTATAAGGAAGAGCTGACCAATTCAACTGACAGGGAACAAAGAGGGCCCATTGTAGGAAGCTGAACTCAAACAGGCAACTAAGCAAGACAAGGGAAAGAATGTTGATATTTAGGTTAGGGGGAAGCATAGAGCACAGGGAACAAGTCACAGTATCATTATAAGTGGACGGTTAAAGTCCTACATTGAAGAAGACACTGAAGTGACACGTGCTGAGGATTCTTCCACAGAGGGAGGATATTATGCTAGTTGCTTAGGTTGGGTACAAGATACCTTGCACTTTATCTCAAAGGCAAAAACAGAATTTTTAGGTTTGGGAAAATAGTTTAATTTCCATGGTCAAATACAAAGAGTAACAACAGCTTTGATCCTACAAAAGCTATGACTACATTAAACGCAATGGAATCCTAGTTAACATCTCTACTTCAACACAGCTTCAGCCAGTCAGTGCTGCTGGAGGACATGATCTCTGAGGTAAATTCTTTCAGACCATGATTCTGTCTTCTTATTCCCCAATGCCCAGCCAAGTAACAGATCTATACCATATAACTATCTGTTTTTAAAGGCACTAATCCCTACAGTAGGACAAATGTCATGATATTACCAAGGTGTACGAGTAAAATAAAAAGATTCAAAGTGCCATAGAATCTAAGGCCAGCTGAAAGTACAACCTGCTTCTCTATCCTGGGCAACTTCTTTTCCAAAACACTCTACTTTTTCTCCAAATATACCGGCCTTGTGTTGAGTAAATTTGCTAGTCTTTGCAGGAATGTATCATTAAGTTATCATCCGAGGAAGAAGGCAATGATGCTAAGGATCTAGTTGTGATAAAGCATAATAATTTAAGAAGAAAATGTGGAAACTCGCAATAATGAAGAGACTAGGTCTGACAAACACTTCCTGCTTGCTAGGGAAGCGACTTTGGCTAGGCCATTTAATTACTCAAAGGGTTTGGTCCTGCCTTTAACATTATTGACAGCTCCTTTAGAGTAATTATATAAGGCTGTGTCCTATGAAGTTATGCTTGTCCTCAAAGTCCTCATGTGCTAGAAGCTTGGTCCCTACTGGGCTAATGGTCAGGAGTAGTGGTACCTTTAAGAGTTGAGGCCTACTGGGCAATCAGGACTGGCCTCTCTTCCTGAATATCCGTCTCTTCATAAGCTCTCGCCTCCTTACACAAGCTCCCACCATTGTGACATCATCTTCCACAAGATTCTCACCAAAGCTGAGCTCATGCCAACTAACCTTTTTACTTGATAAACCTTTTTACTTGATAAGTAACCAGCCTTAATTATGCCCTGTGTCTACCTCTTCAGAGCTAGAATTGCAGGAAAACCATGCCTATCTGGCTTTAACGTGGGTACTGGGAAGTGAAACTTTGGTCCTCACACTTGCAAGACAAGGCATTACACTCCCCCCCTCCACTTCCTGCATTTACGTTCTCTCGTGTATACAGCCCAAATTATTCCTGACTGGTAGAGACGCTACACTGCTCTTAATCACAGAAGACTGCAGAGCAGTGAGTGTCGGTGTCACATTTCCTCACCCATGGCTCATCGCTTCCCCCAAGGGTGATTCTAGATCCTCCTGTGAACCTTGCCCCAAACAAGCTAAGTTTAGAAAATATCTGGGGGAGTACTTCTGTCCAGAACTTTCTCAGTCTAGCTCTGTGCTCAAAAACCTTGATCTCATCACCAGCAATACATACATTCCCAGGGCATTCCAAGAAGCCTTGTCCAAAATGAAAAAATGGACATTTATTCCCTACACAGATGTTCATGCTTGGTGACAGCCCCTCACACACAGTATAGGGTGTTTATCTTTCCATTGGCTGTTGAACTTTTACCTCTCTACTTCATCAGCTTCGTAGTTTTTGCCAGCTTTTCTGTCTCCAACAGTTCTCCATTTATCCCTTTATCCAGTCCTTTGTCCTTGCCTGCTTTAACTGATGCGTTGTTTCTGTTGTATACACAATAGATTGGTCAAGCGAACATCATTTCTAAGCCAGTTTCCAAGTAGTATTTCCAGCCGTCAATTTGTATTGTTGTTTACATTATCAAACTTCATTTAAAGAAATACATATACATATTTTAATTGTTATAGATTTGTTGAAGATAGTACTCCTCCAGACCCAAAGTTATCTGATCATTTTACTAAAAAGAAAAGGTTGAAACTTGGGCGAAGTGATTTTTTTTTCCCCTAAAAAATCAGTCCATATCCTGAAGTCAGTTGAATGCCACTTGGAAAATCAGGCATGTGGGCTAAGTGATGGTATCAGCAAAATAGTGTCTGAATCAAACTAAAAATACATATATCCTGCCACTGGGGAAAAGATAAATTGTGTTGACCTTAGGAAGACGGTGGATTAACAAGTGTTTGGAGAAAGCTGTTCGGGGTGATTCAGAGTATGTCATATTTTCTGCTTCAGGAACAACTAACATAAACACTAGGAAGGCTGTTATAGCAGTCCCAGCTGTCGGCTACCACATGAGGTTTTTGAGGTTGTGAGCAGAAGGAATGGCAAACAGCACTGTGTGTTTAAATAATCTATATAGTCTCCATTAAGCTTACCCCTGACAGAGAGTTCAAATGTGGGGGGTTGGGAGTTCTCGAAAGTCACTGGGGCTCAGGGAAAGACCGTGCAACTGTGATAAAACCACATGGATTATGAAGGAACAGATTATGAGAGGTGTTATTTTTCCTGAGAATGCATGATAAGGGCTGGGCAAGATGGCTCGGCAGGAAAAGGTGATTGCAAGCAAGTTTGATGATTTGAGTTCAATCTCTCAGACCCGCATGGGCAAAGAAGACAGGCAGTTCTAGAACGTTGTCCTCTGGCCTCCATATGCACGTGGTTCGAAAACATCTACACATGTGTGAGCTCCACTCTCGCATGTGCACGCACACACACACAAATATGTAAATAAATAAATGTAAAATATTTAAAATTTACTTAAAAGCTAAAAAGCAGAGGTTGTACTGACAAAGTACAAGTATTTAAATCACCTAAATTTCTATCCAGAAATGACCTAAGTCACAATATAGCAAAAAAAATAATATTTTTTTCTGGCAAAATATACATACATAATTCCAGGAGAATCAGAAAAATCTTCTCAGAGAACTATTTTAACGTATTGCTATAATATTGATAAAAGTCACTTCAGACAACAGTTTGGTCAAATACCAAGAATGATAGAGCCGTACACCTGATTTGGTAGCCAACACTTAAGACAAGGCTTAAAGGCAGTTGTGGGCTCTTACTCTTACTCTGGTGATTTAGCAAATAACATCTCTGTGCCTCCATATCCACATCAGTAAAATGGAGGAAACATCTAACCTAGAGGATCATTAAAATAAGGGCGTAATGAGTTGGTATTTATCCAGTTCTTAGATCAGTGCTAGACACCTAATAAATGGTATGCAATCACAGCTGGATAACTTCCCTGGCAGGTTAGATTTGGACTCATCAGTCAGTAGAGCCTCTGGTTGGACTTCTTGCCTCACACCAGAAAAGTCTCCCAACACCTTCACAGTGCAAGAGAGAGGAACTGCCTCTCCTAATCCTGGGCTTGAATTCTAAGCCTGAAACAGTGAAGGGGGGGAGGGTGAGAAGGAGGTCTTCTTCCAGAGGTCATTGCACAATTTAAAGAATCTCTTCGCTCTCTCCTTTAAGCCAAACACCCGCTATTTATTCTCTAGTCACTGTCCTACACACTAGACCCCACAGCTATGAGTGCTACATCAGTTCCCTACATTAGAAGGGGCAGGAAGTGCCCCTATGTGGCCCGTGTGGAGTACCTGGCATTCATCTTCTGAACCCTTGACTTCTATTAACTGAAGCTCAAAATTGCATTCCCGTATTTTGGAGTCCATGTCATTCTATCGCTTTCTGCTTTAGCTTGAGGTTAACAAAACTGGCCTCTTAGTCTGCCAAGGCCAGAGAACTCAGTTCCATGCTTCTACAAACATTTATAAGCTTAACCTTTTTAAAAAAAAATGTACATTTATCCCTATTAACTACTTACCCTTGATTATTAATCAGAATAAATATGTTGTCAAATCTGATTTGGTTCACTAAATCAAATTTTAAATGCTCTAGAGGAAATTGTGGGGCTTTTTTTTTCTTAGTGGAAATCATATGATGAAAATTTTGCAAGGCAAATAACTATCCGATTGATTTTTTAATGTAACTGTCTTTTAGCATATTAAATTTGCCTAAAGCACTGGTACAAATATATTAAGCTTTAGATAATAATAGTGTATTATGCTATTACAGCAGATATGCCTTCCTGTATTTTGATTAGGCTAATACAAAAATTAGTTTATCTTCCTTGAATGTACTTAAACCAAAGGATTAGCGTGCTGAAGAATCGGGAGGTCACAAACGGTGACTCAAGGAACTATATACATGTCTAAAATTCCCGTAAAGTATAATCCTCATATAAAAAAACCAAACTTGATTTTTTCCATTTAAAAGTACCCTCAATTTTATCTAAGTTAAATAATAGTGTAATATATATAAAACTGATAAATATGAACACTGTATTTTTTTTCAGTTTTCATTAATTTGATCCCACAGTTAAGGCACTATTTCTAGGGGCTTCTCACATAAACTGTCTGCATGCTGACTCTAAATTGTTTTGTTTGTATTTGGGAGGGGTTGTTTGTTTTTTATTCAACCCCATGGCACACGACAACTGCCATTCATAGACGTGCATCAACCCTACACTCTTGTACTCTCAAATATACCCCCACTTCAAACTTCAGACAAGGAGTAGTCTGTCCTGATAAGACAAAGTTTACTGTGTGCCTGCATGATATTTGGGGGTGTGAGCTGAGCTGCTCCAGTGTTCCCCTATCGTCTTACTGAGCACACCGTACTTGGCTCTCTAACTCAGTGTCTGATGCACCCTTCAGGTTTCTTGACTATAGTTGAATCTTTTCCCTAAATCCACTCATTCAACTGGGGCCCAAACAACTTTCCCACACTATTGTGACATCCTTGTTATTCACTACTGCCTGGGATTCTGCCACAAACCAGAGATACCTGAAACGTTATCCAGCTGTCTCCCTCTAGACTTTTAAGTCCAACATCCTGCCCAACTCCCATCAGCTGGGACACTGGGCCCAAGTTTACTATGGTTCTTTCACAGTTAGAACTGGTAATACCAAAGAATACTTTGAAGAGATATGAAGACATAATGAGAATGTCTCAATTATGAAGGAGTCCCAAATAAAATGAGATAAATCCTATTGCTGGGTAAGAACATTGCAAATATATGATCCTTTCAACCCTTTCCAAGTCACTGGTAATTTACATACTTAATGTAAGCACATGTTACCTAGAAGTAAAATACATGGTGGGAGAAAAGGCAATTTACAGAAGAAGAAGAAGGAGAAGGAGAAGGAGGAGGAGGAGGAGGAGGAGGAGGAGGAGGAGGAGGAGGAGAAGGAGAAGAAGAACAAGAAGAACAAGAAGAACAAGAACAAGAAGAACAAGAAGAACAAGAAGACCAAGAACAAGAAGAACAAGAACAAGAAGAAGAACAAGAAGAAGAACAAGAAGAAGAACAAGAAAAGGAGGAGGAGGAAAAGGAGTTTTCAGGGAGTTTGTATAGTTGAATTTTAAAATGTACCATAAAGCCACGTCATTCATAAAAGAAGTATCAAGCTTATCAATAGAGAGGGGAGGAGGGGAGGCCCATGAAAGAGTTAGTAACGTATGTGAAGACTTATGATGTTCAAGACATCACACATGAGTAAGAAGTTTTAAAAAAAAAAGATTTCTCAATGTATAGCAACAAAAAAAAAAAAGAAGAAAGAAAAAAAAACAACCTAGTAGGGAAGAAATATTTGAACTTTTATTGAGCATCTCCTATTAAAACAAGCTCTGTAAATATTTCATAAAAATAGTTTTAACAAAATCACAAAGTACATGAAACTGTATTGTACAAGGACATTTGACTTATAAAGGCAAATTTTTCCATTTTCTTATTTCTTCACTTTATATTCTAATCACTGCCCTTCCCCACCTCTTGTTCCCCCTCCCTTCACCCCTCTCCCACTCCCCTCTGAGAAGGCAGAGGTCCTTCCCAGGGAAACCAACCCACTCTGATACCTCAAGACATCCTAGTACTAGATACATCTTCTCCCACTGAGACCCTATAAGACAGCCTAGTTAGGGGAGCAGAATCCACCATCAGGCAACAGACTTAGGGACAGCCCATATCCAGTTGTTGGGGGACCCACATGAGACCAAGCTGCACATCTGCTACACTTGTGTGTGGAGGCCTAGGTACAGCTATTGTATGTATGCTCTTTGGTTGGTGTTTTAGTTTCTAGAAGCCCCCAAAGGTCCAGGTTAATTGACTGTTGGTCTTCCTGTCATCAGGGAAAAATTTTAAAACTGAAAAATAATGAAAGTTGGTTTTCATAAAGAAGAAGACTACTATTTTAGCCTTAAGGTAAGGAAAATTACAACACGAATCACCAACCAGAAAAATATTCATAACAAATATTGTACAAATGGCTTTGTGAGATGCACATGTTCACATGTGCCAGTATGTGTGTGTAACTATACATACATGTGGAGGTTTGGGGTCAACATTGGCTATCCCATCCAGATGGTTCTTTGAGTCACGATCTCTCATAGGAACACAGGACTCACCAATTAGACTAGGCCATTAGCTCTTTTAGCTTCTGCCTCCAGCCCTGGGATAGTAAAGTCATGCCACCACATTACATGGACACTGGGGACTGAACTCAGGTCTTCATGCTCACTTGCAAAGCAATCACTTGACCTCTTAATGGAGTCATCTCCCCAGGCTGAGGTAAGTGGTTATAATTCTTAATATAGGAATAATACAGGCATTTACAAATTCACTAGGATAGACAAAGATGAAAACAATTAGAAAGATAAAGTACATATTTACTGTTAATTCCTAAAAGAAGAAATAAAGATACACTTTAAAAGGTCAAGCCTAACTCATCAAGAAATGCCTACTAAAACAGCAATTAGGTAATTCAAGAAATCGTAAAACCTAAAATGAGTGTGCAAGAATCTAAGAGTAAGGCAAATGAATTTTAATACAAACTCTTACTACTTGTAACTCTGTGTACATTGGCAAATTGTTTAATCCCTGTAAGCCCCCACTGTTAATTTATATGCAACTAATAATTGAAATGTACTGGGTTGCTTTGAATATTAAATGAGATGGATTGTGTTGAGCTCCACAGTCTTGCTTCAGTACATATGTATGATTCATGCAAGAACATCGCAGACTGTGTTAATAAGTGACTGGCATTCTACTGGTGTCGAGAAAAGAGAGGCACCTCATCTTGCCCTCGTGGGTCTTCTAATGTGTCAGACTATTAACCCACAGGTATAAGCCTGCACAGTCAGTGATGTAGTAGTGCAGTTGCTTTTAAAAGCTCACCAGGGAAGAAATAATCAAACCTGAGGTAGGCAAAGGAGTCAAAGCCATAAAGTACAATCATATACATGTATGGGGTGATCGGATGGTTCAGCATCCACCAACAAGCCTGACCACCTAAGTTCAATCCCTGGGACTCATTATGGAAAGAAAGAGCCAATTCCCAAAAATTGCCCTCTGATCTCCACAAGCACACACACACACACACATACAAACACACACAAACACACACACTAACAGCAGCAACAACAACAACAATAATAATAAATTAAAAGCACATGTGTGACACTGGTCTTATTTGATTAAAAATGGTGCTGAATTATGGAAAGCCACATGATTCAAAATGCAGAGAAAACTGAGTGTGGGGTGTCCATTCCACACTGAGACTGTGAAGTGACTCATGACTATACTGACGAAGAGCCATCTGATCCCATTAAAGCTCCCTTGGCATCTGTACACTCGGTGAAGAAATTTTCTAAACAAAACTCAGGTGTGAAAGACTGGCAGTTGGATTTTTCCAGGCTTAGTGTCTGCCAAGTAGATGTGAAATGAATTATATGAGGAGAACGAGCAGATGCTGTCTAAAGAGATTGTAGCAATAGGATACAAACTCTCAGTAAACTGGCGAATAAAGGAAGGGAGGTGGGTGAAATAAAAGGAAGTCATGGGATCTAGGGTCTGAAGAGCCAATGGTCACAGATAAATGTTCGTGTAAGAGAGACTGTGCCAGAGAGCTAATGTCTGCATCTAATCTCAATGGTAAAGAAGAGGGCAAAGTATAGAAGATGACCATGTAAGAAGAGGAAGGGTTTACATTGAAGGAAACATAAATACGCCACGGCCCTCTGATGCTTGTTATTCTAGCAAGGGTCAAAGATGCCAGCTATGTCACAAAAAGACTGACAGAAGCATCAGTTCATTTAAGATGGAGCCAGACATGCAAAAGAAAGCTGACTCCTCAAGTGTTCCATTTTTAAGATTTAAGAGAGAGATGAGAAACATCCTTAATTTAAATCTTGTGCTTATGTCCACAAACAGAAGAATTTTTTTTCTCACCGAGTAAAGTTATAAAGCATAATTCCCTGCAAGTAGCAGTACACGTTGGACCATATGGTACCATGCTTGAATTTTCAGGGATATATATTCCAACACTAATAAACCAGAATCCATCCTAGATTTACTTTTGGCGTGGTGAGAAAATGAACTTGGGAGGGAACTAATAAAACCTAAAATGAAAGAAACTCCCTGTGACTTATTTACTTCACCAGATTAGAAAGTTCTTTCCAGATCATTAAAATTTTTCAGTCCTAGAACCAAAAAGAAAATGGTGGAAGCAAGACAGAGACAGACTGTACAATAGTGTCTAGCAGCTACAACAAATGTGTAGAATGTTTATGTGTGTGGGTGTAGGGTGCACGTGTGGATGCACCGGGCGGGGAGTGAGGTTGGGAGGCAAATATTTAATAAAATCCAGTGTCTTTCTCAATTGCTCTTTACATAAGTGTTGAGCAAGGTTCTCTCAAAGAGCCTGGTTTTACCAATTCAGGTAGACTGGCTGACCTGTTAGCCACGGGGAATTCCCCTCTGACTCTGCCTTCCCAGCAGAATGCTTACATATGTGCACTGCTGTGTCTGTCTACCATGTGAGTGGTAGGCTGGAATCAGATCCCCGTGCTGGTAAAGCAAGCTTTTTATCCACTAAGCCATCTTTTTGGAACCAGAATGTTTTGATCTCAGAGACTGTGGTAGGGAAACTCCAATCTCTTGTA
Organism: Grammomys surdaster; assembly: GCF_004785775.1. Classification (NCBI taxonomy): domain Eukaryota; kingdom Metazoa; phylum Chordata; class Mammalia; order Rodentia; family Muridae; genus Grammomys; species Grammomys surdaster. The sequence continues at coordinate 1,821,877 of NW_021604567.1, forward strand.
GCCTTCCTGGTGGACATTCTTGTTCAACTTATCAATTCCAACGTGTCTTTGAAATATTTACCCTATGATGTTAGTAGTAATAAGTTAACTCTGGTATATAAAAGCAAAAAGTAAAGTTCTATTGGGTCCTCATTCATTTCATTAAATAATCTTGAAATTAAAGAACAATTAACTTATTTATACATACTTGAACCAAGTATAAACTTCTGGTTGGTTGGGGTGTTAGATGTTTCCCATCACATAATTCACCGGTATTTTTTAATTTTCCACACTCTGAAAAGTAAAATTTTGAATGAGGCAGTATAGTTGGGAGAAAAAAATTATTGAACAAATGATCACTGGCTTGTTGACAATTTTTTCTACAAAGGAAAATTTTACTCACCTTATACATTTATTTCTTGGAATACTTCTCAAGTTTCAGCATTCAAAACCATATACTCTATGGGATCTGCAATGAGAATACAAGAGAGTGACTGTGGTTAGCAGTAGATACTGGAAAACTGCCAATTGGGCTCTTAGGGACAAGATTCTTAGAAAGAAATCAATATTTAATTAAACATTTTCTCCAAGAGACAAGTCTTCTGGACAAAATATAAGCAGAAAAATATAAAAATCAAATGGATAGCATATGTTATATGAACTTAGCATATCTACAGAATATTTCATCCAAACACCAATGAATCATATCTGTTTTACACACAAAAGCTTCTCTAAAATAGACCACATAATAGGACACAAGGCAAATCTTTATATGTTGAAAAATAGTGAAATAACTCCATGTATCTTATCTGACTGTAATGTAATAAAAAATAAAATTGACAGCAAACAAATCTCTGGTAAACATACAGATTCATGGAGACTGAACAACTTGTTAAGAAATAATGAATGAGTCAAAGAAGAAATAAATAAAAATGTCCTGGAACTAAATTAAATTGAAAACACAACACAATAAAGCCTGTGAAAAACATTGGCAGCAGTTCTGTGAGGAAAATGTACAGCTCCAGGTGACTACATTAAAAAATCAGAACGATTACAAATAAATGACCTACTGGTGCAACTCAAAAATTTAGAAAAACAAGAGCAAACCAAATCATAACCCAGTCGATGGCAAAACAAAATAAAAAACAAAACAGAAAGTAATGAAATAGAAACAAAGAAAACAATATGAAGAATCAATAAAGCTAAGAATTCTTTGAGAAGATGAAAAAAAATCAACAGATTCTTGGCCCAGCAAATGAAAAGGAAGAAAGGACCCAAATTTACAAAACCATAAGTGAACAAAGAAACATTAGGACATCAAACAAACTCAGAATACCCTTAAAACATATACTCTATTAAGTATAAAAGTATTTAAAAAATTAAAAAATTTCTAGGTTCAGCCAATCCACCAAAAAGTAAATCAAGAAGACATCAACACCCTAAGAAGACTCAGACCCATAAAAATAAGGAGATTGAAGTAATATACAGACTTGTAAACTAAAAAAGCCCAGTACCAGATGGATTCATAGCACTTTCAAAGAAGATGTGTGCCTCATCTTTCTTTTTTTTAATTAATATTTTTTAATTTGTTTTATTTTTTATTGGATATTTTATTTATTTACAATACAGATGCCATCCCCTTTCCCCATTTCCCCTTTCTAGAACCCCCTATCTCATCCCCCTCCTCCTTTATGCTTTTATACCATTTTGATTACATACATGTATTAAGGTCAGTTCTAGGTTGAAGAACTAGCAATACAACAGATATAAACAGTCAAGGAACAAGTAAGACAATAACACAATAGTCAAAGAACAAGCAAGGCATTAAACCCAATTACGTGAACACTCCTGTGATCACTGTTTCTAAGGGCTTATCAGAATGACCAAAGTATCTGAGCCTACTTCCCTATCCTATCCCAACAGGAGGACCCCAAACCCCCAATTCCAGGTAGAGACATAACAAGAAAACTGCAGGCCAAATAGCCCTGAGGAACACAGATTCCAAATCCTCAGTAAAAATCTTGCAAAATAAATTCAGACATGCTGAGATTCTGGGACAGGTCAACATACACAAGTCAACAAATGTAATAAACAACATACATGAACTTAAAGAAAAAAATTATGTGATCATCTCAATAGACAACAACAACAAAAAAAAGCCTTTCATAAAATCCAATATGCTTTCATGATAAAAATCCTAGAGAGGGTAGGCCTAAAGGAAACATGCCTCAATGTAATAAAAAGCTATTTTAGAGACCTACAGAAGACAGCATCCTAAATGAAGAAAGTACGGAAATGATGCTGAAGGGGCCTACAGGCTGGTGGCCAAGGACAGTTGGTAGGACCTAGATGGGACTAGCCACTGAAGTTCAGGGCAAGTAGAAAGATGAGAGATGGGGATAATAAATTGGTAAGCTTTTCCAGGCATGAGATAGTAACGCCCAGCAATTATGCCTAGAAGGGAAGTTGTAAAGTAACAAACTGTGTGTGTGTGTGTGTGTGTGTGTGTGTGTGTGTGTGTTTTATCCAGGGATTCAGGGAAGCCAGGTGGGGATAGGTAAAGCAGCCCACTTCTCAGAGTAAAGGTAGGTAGAACAAAGGGGAAGCCGGGAAGGGGCTCCGGAGTGCAGTCAGTCCTGAAGCAAAAGGCAGTAGCTTTAAAACCACAGGCAACCTGATCACACTGAAGTTAGGAAGGAGACAGGAATTGGCACCATCCCCACTTCTTTTCAATAGTGTGCTTGAAGTCCCAGTTGGAGCACTAATGCAAGAGATTTTAAAAGTTTAAATGATGTATTTTTATAATGAGATGTTGATATTAATATTAGATCTTGGAGATAAACAAAAAAGAAAGGTTGTGGTTTAATCTTAATATATTGGTGTGTCAGGTTGACAAGGGCCAATTGTCCTGATTACTCTTTTGTAAGCAAGAACAACAAATTACTTTCTAGTTTGGATTTTAAGCTAATCCTGCATAATGAAAGTCATACCTGCTACTGTTACACATCCAAGAACCTGTGGCTAGACTGGTTATGGGCCTTAGGGAAGAGCCCACTGCTATTATTTTGCTAAATGGACACATTCTTATGTCTTAGTAAGTAACTGTCTAACTCCTAGTAACTAATTGTTAAGCCCATAAATTAATGCATCTTTCAACTCTCTTCAGACAAGCTTCTACTTACAACTGATGACAGTTATCACAGAAACTCATAACTAGAAAGCATGCAGAGAATATGAGTCTACGGAATGCTTAGTTCTAAATAAGACATCTGTATCATACCTCTTTCTTCATGGACTCAGGGATCAAGATAGTCCAGAAAAAGTGTAAGAGTCAAAGGTGCTGAAGACTGTAAGTAAACACTATTTCCTGGACTCATTTTCAAAGATTAAGAAAGTCAGGGATAGTTGCTCATAAGGACCCACAATGGTTGTGATGGCATAAGATCTGTATATCAACCAAGACAAACTATCATCATGGAGAAGGGAGGTAGGCATAAAGTCCCACCTCTAGCTGAGATGCTGTTGCCATGATCATTGTTAGGAGAACCAGTTTTTGGGTTTTGTTTTGTTGTTGCTGTTGTTGTTGTTGTTGTTGTTGTTGTTGTTGTTGTTTTTAAAGAGTATAGTTCCTGGTAGGCTCACCATACTCTGCTGGAAGGCCACCCATCCAAGATTTGTACTTGATGAGATTTTTAAATGAGAACACAAAGTTGAGTTGGTAGTGAAGGAGGGGGTGGATCCTGGAGAGTTGGGAGAGGGGACTGAAGATGATCAACACACATTTTGATTGAAATTCTCTAAGAATTAATTTAAAATGAGTAAAAGAAAACTAATTTTGCCTCCACAAAGAAAGGGAAAAAAAAGTAAGTAATTGAGGTAATGGATTTGTTAACTGGCCCAGTAATACTATTCAACAACTTATAAAACCTTCAGATCACTTTTTTGTCCCATAAATATGTACAACTGTAGTTTATTGGCTTATAATAAAAACAGATAATAAAGCTAGAGCTGGGTTTCTTTTTTCTTTTAATTTAAACATAAATTTTTATTTAGCCCAGCTTCATATGTTGTACACAGAAATTGGGATCTCTAATCACTATAGAAAGTTTTAAGTATAACACAACACCTTAATAATAAAGGACTTAAAGAACTTAACAAAGTCAAGTTTGTTGTTATCACCTGAGATGAGTTCCAGTTCTAAGATCACAATTAGTAAATTATGTCAAACAATAAGGAAAAAAGAGGGTGTACACACAAATAACTTACCTTCTATATACCAGATGCCATAAATCAGTTGATCTCTAACAATATAAATGCATATCATATGTTTTCTATAGAGAGAATATCTTGTGTTTTGTATGGATGCATCACCTGTCAATTAAAAAAACTATGGTCTACGGCTTACACAGGAAATAGGAGGCGGAACATCCTGGAGGCCAAAGGATTCTGGGAGAAGCCAGGTGTGGGAGACTCATCCACGAAGATGAAGAGAGATGGATGCATGATACCTGAACACAGGTAACCAACCATGTGGCAGAATGAATATTTTAAGTTAGGATCTAGTCAGAGAAGAGCCTAGATATATGGCTTAGGTATTTGTAAATGTATTCTGAGTCTGAGCCTTACTCCTGGGAGCATGGTCTGGGAGTTAGAGCCAGACCCAAATTCTACAGTTTTCCTCACATTGAAGTTTGTCCAGTGGAGAAATGAGTATGTTTTTCTGTCAGCTTCAAAACCACTGGGAGAGTCTGGGCAAACAAACAAACAAACAAAAGCCACAGACAATACAACTTCAAAATCATATACAAGTAAAATCAGAACAAAATACATTACATGTGGATTTATTAATTATATGTGAAACCACCTCATCTGATGTTTCAGGGATTAACTGGATGTTTCCAGTGTTTCCAGAATAAGAAAATTTCCTGACTTCAAAGTGTTAATGTTGATCATAAGAACACCACTAAAAAAAAAAAAAAAAATTAAAAAAAAAACCCACACAGCACTATTTGTTCTATCACAGTCTCTGGAATAAATAACAGGAGATGGTATTCAACATGACAGAGTCACAGCAAAGCCACTGTAGAGCTGTGTAACCCCCACCTTAATTTGACAGCAGAGTCTCTCAGACTTACTCTGGAATACTCGTTGACCAAAATATTTCATGAATTACTCCTGAAGTTAGTCACAAGAAATAATGAAACCTATTGCACCGAGTGATTCTTCTCTTTGGGATGCCAGAGTGAAATCGTGCGACACTTGATTAAATAGCAGTCTCTCTGGAGATAAATTTAGCAATGATAATTTGACCAGGAAAATCTTGCTCTGGTAAGATAGGTTAGAAGAGGCACAAGTACTAAGCATCCATTTGTCCTTTCCCTCCCCCAGGTGACAGTCTAGGAACCTTTATCTATCTTGACTGCAGAATAAATTGCAGATAAGTTGCTCCCGTGTAGATAATCCTCCACTGTGATGTCTCTGGACCTGGTCCCTCTGTTCCTCTAAGCTTTTGCTCTGAGAAGAAATTCTTCATGCTTAGAGGAGCTGGTCAGAAGATGACTCATGTAGAAAGTGGGACTATGACTTGACATCTTTTACCTTTAAAATTATTCATTCCCAATCTTTTAAAAACATACCCAAAATATCAAAGGTTTTATCTGAGCAAACATTTTTGAGATTTGAGAGTGAATCAATGTAGAAGAGTTTCAGTCAAGAAAAACAGAAGAGGAAGTACTGGATGCCAAAGAAGAAATGAGAAAAATATAAACACAACAACCTACAGACAACCTTTTATTTTTATGAAAGGGAGGGACCTTAGATGAAATGCCCTACAGTGGGGAGAGGGAACTTGTAGAGTCAAGTACAATAGAAAGACAGGGCATCAAATGGAAGGATAGGGTTGCCATCCCACAGTTAAAAACTCTGACCCATAATTGTTCCTGTCTAAAAGAACTGTAGGGATGGAAATGGAGAGGAGCCTGAGGAAAAGAAGGTCCAGCGACAGGCCCAAAGTGGGATTCAGCTCAAGGGGAAGACGCAAGACCTGACACTATTTATTACTAATGTTATGGTGTGCTTAGAGACAGGAACCTAGCATGGCTGCCCTCCGAGAGGCCCAACAAACAGCTGAGTCAGATGCAGATACTTACACCCAACCAATGGACAGAAGCTGGAGACCCCTGTGGTTGAATTAGGGAAAAGCTGGAAGAAGCTGATGAGGAGAGTGACCCCATAGGAAGAGCAGCAGTCTCAACTGACCTAGGCCCCTGAGATCTCTCAGACAGTGAGCCACCAACCAGGCAGCATATGCCAGCTGATATGAGGCCCCAGATACACGTACAGCAGACGGCTGCCTGCTCTGGCCTCAATGAGGGAAGAAACACCTAACCCTCAAGAGACCTGAGGCGTCAGGGAGTAGGGAGGTCTGGTGGGGTGGTGGGCAGAGGTGACATCCTCTTGGAGCCAGAAAGGCGGGAGGTATAGGATGAGGAACAGTCAGAGGGGAGACTGGGAGGAGATGACAACTGGACTGTTAAAAACGATTAAAGAATAATAATAAAAATAAAAAAGTTTCAAACTCAGCATGAAATTAATTCATATTGTTGATCAAAATGGTACCTTCTCTATATGCCAGAGTTTAAAATAATTAAATTATTTTGCTTCTTAATATGTTAATATGTTTGTTGTCCAGAAGCAGCAAAATTCCCCTTTCAGTCTTGGAACTTTAGTTGAATTTTCAACTAAAACTATGCCTGGAAAAATCACAAGAATCCAAAAGAAAGTTTGCACATTTGCTTTGGAGACACAAACCTTGGTCAACTTTTGCTATTTTCCTCTTACCTGTGTCCATGTGTCAATAGAGCATTTCCTGACTCCCTCCCACAAAACCATTGAGGTGAATATATCAGCTGGCAGGACTCATCTTTTAGAACCTGAAGTGTGGGAGCCAGGTCTTAGCCAGAGTATGTGCTCCCAGGCGCAACTAGAAATCTTGTCATACAGGCGTAAACCCCTCTTCTGCAACAGCAGCTGCCCTTTCTCCAAGTCCAAAGCCAAGATTTTTTTTTTTTTTTTGACAAAAGCCACTGGAAAGACAGGCTCAGAATAAAGTTTAGAAGCAGGCTGGATGAGGATATTTTGTTTCTTCCTTCAAAGCTGAATAGAATTTTAAAGGGGATAACATCTGAAATGTAAATAAAATATCCAATAAAAAAAACTTAATCACTTCTTTTTTTTCCTCTCACATATCCCCACCTCTAGGACTATCTGTCTTCCCCAACCCCCATTAACATATTTACTTATTCATGCTATATTCCAATCACTGACCTCCTCTCCCCTTTCCTTCTCCTCTAAGAGAGGGGAGCCTCCCCTCTCAGGTATCCCTCAACCCTGGCACATCTGTCACTGCAGGACTAGGTGAATCTTCTCCCACTGAGGCCAGACAAGGCCGCCCAGTTAGGGGACCAGGATCCACAGGCAGACAACAGCTTTAGGGACAGCACCTGCTCCATTTGTTGAGGGGCCTTCGTGAAGACCAAGCTGCACATCTGCTACATACGTGCCAGGGGGCATAGGTCCAGCGAGTGTATGCTCTTTGGTGATTCAGTCTGGGAGCCCCACAATGCCCCAGGTTAGTTGACTCTGTTGGTCCTCATGTGGGGTTCACATCTCCTTCAGGGCCTTCCCCCAACTCTTAGGGGTTCCCGAGCTCCATCCAATGTCTGGCTGTGGGTCTCTGCATCTGTTTGAATCAGCTGCTGGGTGGAGCCTCTCAGGGGACACTTATGCTAGGCTCCTGTCTGCAAGCATAACAGAGTATCATTAGTAATATCAGGGATTGGTGCTTGCCCATGGGATAGGTCTCAAGTTGGGCCAGTTATTCATTGGCCCTCTTCCCAGTCTCTGCTTCATCTTTGTCCCTGTGTCTCTAGGACTTAATCACTTCTTTATCATTGATTTCAGCCAGCATGTAGACTAATGAGTTTGGTTGATACTTTTATGCATGTATATATATCATTGTCTCTTGCTTTTATTTTCCTCTCTCCCCACCATAAACACAGACTGCCCTCTCTTGTCCATACCTAACACCTTGTAACCCCAGAGTCAACGTTTAAATTCAAGTTGTGTTTATAGAACAGGCAAGTGTTTCTTGGATATTTAAAATATTTCTTAGAGATAAAAATGCACCTTAGAATTGGATTAAAATTTAGATTCTGAATTAATATAAGATTCAAAGTTTTTTTACTGTATTTTAACCCAAAATTTGCAAGGAATATGCCTACAACACGTCCTAACACTTTAACTTATCATTTTTGGTAAAACCTGAAGATACCTGTGATATGGTAAGTTGATATCTCCTAGGTATCACTTCTCACTTTGCTAATATCTCTCCAACATTCTTCTCTTTCATTTTTTTATCTCTGTCCTTCCTTTGGAAAAGATTCCATCATTTGATTTTTAAATTGCCTTTGTCTTTCTGTTGTTTATCAATAGGAGGGTTACAGCTGGATAGTATTCTGTACATTTTCAAATGATTACATGTGATTGCCAAAGCCACCCTGTGTCACAACCCCAAAAGATAATATTACTTTCCATTCTCTGCACTCTTGAAGTCACACACTCACTAAGTGGTAATGTAAAAACTTACAAGAATCTTCTAGTTGTCTTTAACTTCTTCTAGAGACACCAAGAAGAGAGAGATTCTTCCTTCAGGTTTATTAATACACTTAGTTCTAGCAAATAGCAAATACTCAAGCAAATAGTTGTGTTTTTTCGGGGGTCCATAGTACATGGCCTGAATAAATGAATAAATGACCGCCATATCCCTTATATTGTTATGAGACCTTATACTTTCAAATTATTGTTATATAAATGAACTCCTCTGCTATATACACTTTATGAAACAGAAATATGATTACTTTGGTCTTTCACATTGCTGATAAATTATAGCTGCAATGTAATGTACTTTCTTACATAAGCCTGAGGACCTGAGTTTGATCCCCAAAACCTTTGTCAAAAAGTGAAACATATTGGTGCATGCTTATAATCCCTGCTCTGAGAATGGAGGGACAGGTAGACCACTGTCTGCTAGCCAGCCATCGTACAGTACTCAGCAAGCTGCAAGTCCACAGCCATCCTTTGTCTAAAAGCAAGGTGCACAGTGCCTAAAGAACCAGCGGCTTAGTGGCCTACATAAACATATATACACACATATGGACTGAACACACACAAGGCAAACATTCAAACAAAGGAAATTGTAGCTCCAGAGCACAAAAGACACCTTATATTAAAAAGTCATGCTACCCTTGGAGTCCAACGAATATGAATGTGCAAAGACCTTATTAAAATCTTATGAACTTGTGAGTTATTCTTTACCATACAGTTACAGTCAAGTGGAGCATTACTGTTCCTATCATTGTACATCACCCAAGGGTGTAGATAAATAAGATAGTAATGGATAGATCGATAGATAGATAGATAGATAGATAGATAGATGATAGATAGATAGATGATAGATAGATGATAGATGATAGATAGATAGATAGATAGATAGAAAATGTTTATGTCACATAGATTGTTGATATGTGTACAAATATTTCACATATCTTTACTAATGGATTTCTGCTGAATCATGCCTCAAATATAATTACTGTTCCTTTTAAATTTTAATACATAATTCAAAGATTAATGTTTTTCATAACTATTTAAGCTAATAGCCCCTCCTGTTCTGTATTAATATTCACTCATGACACAAGCTATCTCCAAGTCACTGCATGCCGACTGCACACATGCTCTTGCGCACATCCTAATTCTCAGCCTTACCTTTTGGCCCTCCAGATGGCCCACTGTTCTGATCAAATGAACTCCAAGATTCCCCCTTTCTAATTGCCAGCTGCCAGCAGGAGCTGTTTATGGCAGCTGTTTCCCCCACGCTCAATTGCAGAATCCACTGCCTGGCTCAGGTTTGAGACATCTTTAAGCTCTTCTTCTGCCTACCTGCTCTTAGTCACAACTGTTCCTGATTATCTATTCAGAAAGAGGAAAAACGTTAATAATTGAAAACACCATCATCAAATGATAATGATTTGAAAGAACAGGAAATACCCCTGTTAAAACCTGTAACTCGGTATTTTGGTCTCTGATAGAAGTAACTTGGGTTGTGAGATTTGGACTATCAAGATAAATTATATTTTTCAATTATCTTAATAAAGAACATAGAATAGGTTTTTTTTTAATTAGTGACTGGAAATGTAGTGAAGATGAGGGAGACAGAGAGGAAGATGCAAGGACGGACAGAGGGATAGAGGGACAGGCAAAGGAGAACTACAGGTCACTTGTCCACAGAAAACTTAAGTGGGAACTTCTGGCTGACTGAAAGAGATATGTTTGTCCTCCTATGCTCTGCGCTTGGTGCCTGTTAGCCTCACCTTCACCCTGTGAATCTTCATACTCCATCTGCTCTCTCCTTCAGATCTCATAGTGTTGCCTCCTAAATGCTTTCCCTGAGCCCACCTGTTCCCACAATATTTGTCTTCCCTAGGCCTTCATTCCATGTGCTACTACATTTTATTTTGATTTTTTATGTGTAAATATTCTGTAAATGTATTAAGGCATATTGAATGTAACAGGTCACATTTAAAATATAATGCATATATTATAGTATGTTCTATAATAGCTGTATTTTATTTAATATACTAAATATATTGTTGTATGCTTAAATTACTGTCTCCCAGAAGATAATGTCACAGCTCTCACCTGACAGGTTTCCAGTATATGTTCCTGAATAAAGAAATAAATCAATAAATCTAGAGAAAAGACAAAATTATAAAAATGCTTCGTTAAAAATGCAAGCTTGAGGTCAATTTTCTGGGCTCTCACCTCTTCTTTATCCTGAATACACTTCACTACAGAGAACAAATTTCCCATAACCCATAGGATGCTTTAGTAAGGATCCTATTATAGTTAATTTTGTATGTCAGCTTGGCTAGGCTATGATGGCAAATTTTTTCATCAAATGACAAGGTAGAGCTGACTGTAGGGTACACTCCCAATATTCCAGAGCCTAGGAAACTGAGACAGGAGAAGCAGGATGAGTTTGAGGCCATCCTATAGACCATAGAGAGTAACAGGCCAACCTGGGCTACAGAATGAAATCCTGTCAGAGACAGGTGGGAAGGAAAAGAGAGAGAGCCATCAACTCTTGTCTGAATTTAAATGTTCAAGTCCTACACATTTCAAACTTCCTATACTTCACAAATTACATAAGCCAGTGCCTTAATATGAATGCCTGTATGTGAGTGACAGGTGATAGAAATACGACACGTAGTGTGTGACATTATGCAGTAGTTACATTCTAAAATACTAGAATATTTATAAATAGATTGTTCTACATGGAATACTGGCTGCGCTTCTCTGAAAATGATGACACAGATCTGAAGTAGGGGGTCCAGTTTAGCCAATAGCCAGGCTCCCCGAAAACTGGAAAGCCAGAGCCAAGCTCATGGAGTCCGCCATCATTCAGATTCCCTCTTACAAATGAAGACCGCATCAGCAAGTGACTGTGGCTTCTCCTCTTAGGGCTTCTCTTCATCAACATGGCTCTGCCACTCAGATTCTGAGTCCCTACCATTCTCCAGTAGACATCGAGTGAGTCCTCCTTTATGCTAGTCCAGCATAGCATGTAAACTGTGCTGTTGATTGTGAAGGGTATGGCACATGATCTTACCAAAGAAAGCTCTGTTCTTTCCCTGTGTCTGCTTGGTCACAGTTCCTGCTTTTCATCCTCCCCTTTTTGCTTCCTCATGACTCTGAGAAACACACCACCACTCTGTGACTTTTCCCTAAGCAATCTTTCAATCCGTACTCTTTGTGTCCTCCTTATTGCAGTACTTCACACTTAACTGTAAATGACAAAGAGTTGGTAAAGCACATTGCAGGCCATACGGTCCAGACCTCGGGCTCACAGATCTGAAATAAGCAGCTGGAATTAGGGATGGGAATCCTAGAGGCCAAGTGTAGTCATCTGAGACAGTTTCCTCAGATGGGCAAAAAGTTTCCTTAGAAGGATCTGTGAGTACAGGATGACATGCCACTATCTACTAAAGAGGAAAAATGCTATTTTCAGAAAAAAGCAGAAGCTACAAGCTTATGACCAGCATAGGGAAGCCTCAGTGCACCCCCATGGAGGAAGCAGTTGCAACCTTCAATAGCAGTAACATGGGCTTCTTCCTTCTATACTCGGTCTCTTTGGAGATGACTTTCGACCTCTGTTATAATCAGAATGAGACTAGGAATGAAGACTGAAATGTATGAAGATGGATCTAAAGTAGAGGGTCCAGCTTAGTCAATAGTCAATGAAGTTGACTGGCTACTGATCTTAGTACTGAGAAATGCAATTATATGGTATTGACAGACTTCATGGTGTTTTAGTGGGTCCTATTATTTTATTCTTACACTATTTCATTAGAAAGCATGCAGAAATGCTAATTGATGGTTTCAGGATGAGATGATATTTGATTAAGAATAGTTAAAATTCTTGTGGCATAGTTAACTACACCACAGAATGATTAGAAATTTAGCTCAGTGGTAGACTGTTTGCCTAGCAAGCACAAGGTCCTGGGTTCAGTCCTCAACTCTGGGGGAAAAATATGTCACAAACTTTCTAACCCCTTTTAAATTCAGTTCTTTGGTGTTATATGAAATTTCAACTGACTTTATATGATCACAGTAGGGCCAAGGTGATCCTTTCTCATTTGAAAAATATTGCCTCACAAAAGTGTGGCAACAGTACTTCTAAATGCACAGACTTTACTGAAATTGAGATGCCACATGCAATGCAGTGGGCCCTTCCCATCTGAGGCTATTTATATTTCAATGGACTTTAACATTTTAGTTTCCAGTTGCATTTGTCACACTTCAAGTGCTCAATGGCTAAGGCAAATGCTTTTCTGTTTGACAACGCACATATAGAATATTTACATCATCCCAGAGAGTGCTTGATGGGCATGGACAGTTGTTCTCTCCGGCTTGTTGAACAATACAGCATAGCATGCAAACTGTGCTGTTGATAATGAAGGGTATGGGACATGGTCTTACCAGAGTTCTCCCATGGAAATATGATGGAGGGATTTCTAGGAAGATACTTGTACAGAGAGTTGCCAAAAAAGGGGTATCTGAGTCCCTTTCCTCAGATGTCCCTTTGTTTTAAAAGAAAGGATCTCTAGCCTAGGCTGGCCTTGAACTCACTATGTAGCTGAAATGACCTGGGACTTTTGATGAGTCTTCTCCAGTGTGTACCACGACACTTGGTTTACGTAGTGCTGGAAATCAAATTCCTGATTTTGTGCATGGTAGGCAAGCACTCTTTCAACTGTGACATGTTCAGCCCAGATACTGAATTTTTAAAGAAGCTGTTTTATTTCCTAGAAAATGAAATGTCCACACTGGATGATATGTCCAGATCACCAGAGCACAAGGCCCACGCACTGCTTCGTGAGAAAGGTGTGCCTGTATGTGGATACAAGACAGATGAAAAATTCAACACTTCCTTATAAGATGACTCCTCAGAAAATTGGTGATTTTCTAGATAAATTCTACAAGCCCCTGAGAAAAAAAACACGTGGCTGAGGTAAGGAATGCAAATGTAGAAGAGGGAAGAGAAGTGGGCTCCATCCAAAGCTCAGAAATCCTTTCTTCAAGGACAGCAATGCTATTGGATAGTCTTGAGGACTTTTACCCTGGTGTTAGCCACTGTGGGAAGCTATTGACTTAAACAGCACAAAGGAAAGCAGCTAGAAGCATTGATGAAAATGGGATTCATAATTAGAGACGGGAGCAACCCCAAGCCTATGGGTTCCCTAATTGACAGCTACGAAGACAGGTATCCCAGAATCCCATCAAAACCAGAAAGGACAAGAGATGCTGGGAGACCTGTCTGAGCTCCAGCTTGTCTTGTTTGGTCAACAATATTAGGAATCACATTCTTTCCTTTTAACCTGCTCAGAGTGGGAAATACATCACTGTAGACAAGAGAAACATTTAGCTTTCATTGTATTGTTTACCAGCCAAATTCTTTCACTGTTGGCTTAGAAATGGAGAGAGCTTTAGTGCGTGTGTACATAGATGCCACTTTGTCTCTGCTGACTCCAGTTTATGCTGCTGTCCAAGTGTTTGCTCTTTCAGCCGCAGAAGACCTGGCTTGATGACTAAATAACAAGATCCCCAACCCATAATACTCTTTCCTGAGTGTCTTCCAAAACACCAAGGGCACGGTGTGCAGTCTTTCAGCTGCTGTTGCATTTGCTGCCACTTTCTGTCCAAGAAATGTCACCTTGGATGGAAGACATTACTTCACCAAGTTGACATGTTGACCATTTTCAAAACTGCTTCATGCCGGCGCCTTTTTCAACCTTTGAGTACAGTTCGAATTGAATGCTAACGTCAATTTTGTTCAGCAGAGTCTCTTCCTGTCTTTCATTCGTCAAGATTTTTTTCCCCTTCAGCTTTTTTTCTTATCTCTTGTCTATTTTTCTACATTTACCGTAATGTGTGCCTTCTATTTGGGGTATCTTTTCTCCCCACATTCAATTTGTCTGTCATGTTTTAAATGACTATGTTTTAGTAAATGACAGCATTTCACAGACAGCCACTGGTAGAATAAGCTCTACCTTGTACCTAACCTTCCATTCTATCTCAAATAAAGTATATTGAATGTTAGTCAGGTAGGTTAAATTTTCTACTGCCATCTAGAAATGTCTGAAAAGAAAGGGTCTGCTGACAAATGCGTACTGACCCCCTTCAGGGAGGAGGTTGAAGCTGGGGAAAGCACCTGATTTATAGTGTTGACTGATTTCCATGACATAAATTTCCTCATTGTGGATAATTCGTGCTGCCAGCATGACCTCAACCAGTTCGCAAGATGTGTAAAAATCTAACAGTTGTCTGTGTTGAGCCAATGTAATCCAGTTCCAGCAGGCTACTGCAAAGCTTCTACAGACACATAAAATGCAAAATGCTATGGAACAAGTCACACAAGAAGCAAGTGTTTTAATTATTTAAATTCTGGGGGTTTTTTAAGTAAAGAATAACATCTAATTTGGTAACTGAAAAAAATTAATAGGAGCTAATTGTCTACATAAAAATATAGATGAGGTAAACTAACTTGGCTCAGTTCCTCTAAAGTTTAACCTCAAATCGAAAGAAATTATCATGTAAGATTAGAGCTCCAGTTTCTGTGATTGCCACAAAATAAAGCCAATTCATAGGCCAGAAATCATCCCTGGGCTGGAACTGAGTTTGAGGCAGAGTATTAAAATGTCAGACACTCTCAGAGCTCAAGATAATTTACTTGCTATTGAGAAATCCTTTGGCATTCAGGAAAAGTTACAAGAATGCCTATTCTCTACACTGGGAGATTACAGAAATCCTAAGGGTTACGTTTGAGAGCCACAGTTTCCATAGATCTAAATATCACTTCTATTCAAAGACAACTTAGAGCTCTGTTTAGTTCTAGTGGGTTCATATCAAATAGAGAGTAAGGCAGGTTAGAGTTGGGGAAGTCCTTTTGAGGAACAGATGTTTCAACACCAGTCACATCACTTAAAGTGCTTTCATCAAACACATGGGCTTCTACACAGAGTCCACTAGTTAGAGATGTCCAGTGAAGGACAAAATGAATGCTTTCTAGAGAGTGGTTTGTAACCAAGACATTTACCTTCATACCTGAAATATTTAGCCTAAGAGAAAAATCACTAAAATTTGATGATTTACAGATTTCAAGCATTAAGATACAATGACTAACTTGAGCAGGGATGACATATACAGGACTTGTCTTCAATTTCCTGAAAACACGCCATGTGGTCTGGATAGACTGGGAAATTTCACCTTGCGGGGGAGGAGATAAAAAGAAAGATCCTTTACAACGTGAATAAAGATGGAGGACATCACGTTAATTGACACGAATCCGCTACAGAGAAGATGGATTCCATGGGATCTCATCTGCATGTGGGATTAAGAATAGTTGAATGCATAAATGTTGAGAAGAGAATAGTTGCTATCAGAGACATTGAGGCTTAAGGGTGAGAAAGATATTGGTTAAAGGATACAGGATGCCATGAGATTGGAGGAAGGGGCAAACAAGATGTTCTATGCATAAAAACACTTGCCAGATAAGCCTGGTGTCATGAGTTTTGGCCCTAAAACCCATGGTAGAAGGCTAGAATAGGCTCCCATAAATTATGCTCTTGCCTTCATGAATGCTAAGCCTGTACACTCACATACGTATCAAACATCACACACACACACATAATGATGATGATGACAGTGATGACGATGACGATGATGAAGAATTAGAAGTTTTAAGATGAACCAATAAACTCAAGATCTATTTACAGCATGGTGACTATAGCTAATAGTAATGTATATATTATACACTTCAACTCACTTAGAAAGTATATTTTAAGTGTTCTTACCCAAAATAAGTACCTCAAATAACACATACAGTAATTTGGTTGATGTAGCCACCCTACATCCTAGAATGTACATAATAAATATATGTAATTTGTATTGGTCAGCTTAAGCAAGATTTTTGTTATCCAAAAATTAACTAAAATTTTAAAAGTGTGAATATTTTTACTAAATCTTACAGGCACTAGATTAAAAATAAAATAGAACTTGCTTTTATAAATTGATACATCATTCTTGGAAGTTGTTCATAGTTATTAAATTAAACAATATGCTGAGAGACCTCCATGAATGTGCTGGCTAGTTTTATGTCAACTTGACCGAAGCTATAGTGATCCAAGAGGAGGAGCCTCAGTTGAGAAATGCTTCCATGAAACTGGGCTGGAGACATGCCTATAGGGCATTTTCGTTACCAGTGGGAAAGGCCTGGCCCACTGTGGTTGGTGCCACCCTGATCTGGTGGTCCTAGGTACTTATCAAGCCACAAGAAGCATGCCAGTACACAGTAGCCTTCCATGGCTTCTGCATCAGCTCTTACCTCCTGTTACTGTCCTGTTTGAGTTCCTGCCTTGGCTTTTCTCAAAGAACTGTGACTTGGAGACTAGGGATATATAAACCAGATAAACCCTTTTCTCTCCAACTTGCTTTTGATCATGATGGTTCACTACAGATAATAACTTCAATAAGACAGAGTGACTTATTTAATCTTTTTACAGCCCTATGAGGTAGATACTCTGATATATATTTTACAAGTTAGAAAACTAAAACTTGGTCAGTCAGTTACTTACTAAAAGTCATACAACTAAGCCTGGCAGACCCAAGCTGGAACCCACACATGACCAGAACACTCATGTTTAGCCAAAGCACTGCTCAACCAAAACCATTCTGTATTGGCTTTGCCCTATCCACCCCACTGTTACAAACGTATCTCAAGTTAATAAGCCCAGGCAAGAGCAATTATAGAAAAAGATTAGAGATCCTATAAAGTTTAGCAGTTCAAAAATGTTGAATGGCCTATTCATGTAACTGTATCTCATTATACAGAATAAATCTGTGAATGGGGAACAAGCTAAAAGAAATAACAGCAATAAATATGTTATCTCTAGCAATTTCTGTGGATCAAGATAGTATATCATTCCTACTTTTCCTTCTAAATCTGTGTGTGTGTGTGTGTGTGTGTGTGTGTGTGTGTGTTTTAGGTACATAACTATTATTTTACAATGAAAAAATAGTAATTTTTAATTCGGCAACATCATGGACTTACAGAAATATACCCACCAAATAAAACACTGTTTAAAGTTCGCATTGCCACCTCTCGTGTAGGAAATGTTGAAGCTAAGATATGTCAAAGAACAATAAACTAAGATAATTTGAGAAACTCATAATAGGTTTAATATCGGATAAGGTAACTATTGGAATCATGATTTAACGTTCAAACACATGATTAGAGGATGCTTCCACTGGCACTGTTCTGTCTTGGGGAGGGGCAGGCGAGGATGGGTAGACTTCTCAGTAGAACAGGGAAGGAATCAAGCTCAACTTCACCATGTCTCATATCTCCTCTTGCCAAATCCTTCAAAGGTACTACTATTTTGTCTGCCTGCATCCCCTCACATCTATTCTCCTTTACCTCTGTAACTTTTCTTCTTGTTCTGACAAACCTGACAACAGGTTAAGGTCAGAAGACCTTGTTTTGTCTCATGGTTTCAGGGGACTTCCGTCCATCATGGGGACTCCACACAGTGGGATTGTGCAACAGATCTCCACATACCACTGCTGCAAAAACTAGACTAGGGCTGAGGCTGGGTTATGCCTTTCAAAACCCCCCTTTAAGTTCCCCACCCTTCCTGCTGGCTTCACCTATCAAAAGGTTTCATGGCTCCATCTTTGTCCCTGCGTTTCTTTTAGAAAGAACCAATTTTTGGTCAAAAGTCTTGTAGGTGGGTTGATATCCCCATCACTCCACTGGAGGTCCTATCAGACTATTGGAGGTTGTCTCTTCAGGTTCTACATCCCAACTGTTGGGACTTTCTGCTAAGGTTACCTATGTTGTCTCCTGAGAGCCTACCTCATCCCAGGTCTGTGGGACTCCCTAGAGAATCACTCCATCCCTGATCCCTGGCAGCTGCATATTTTGCTTTATTCTCCTGGCCCTCTGGAACTCTCTCCTGTCTCCATGCCTGATCCTACCTACTCCTCTTATCCCCTAGTTGTCCCCTCACCTATCCAGGTCCCTCTTCCCTTCTGCCTCCCATGACTATTTTGTTCCCCCTTCTAAATGGGATTTGAGCATTGTCCCTTGGGCATTCCTTAAAGATGAAGCAGAGACTGAAGGAGTGGCTGACCAGTGATCA
This sequence comes from Grammomys surdaster, assembly GCF_004785775.1. Taxonomy (NCBI): domain Eukaryota; kingdom Metazoa; phylum Chordata; class Mammalia; order Rodentia; family Muridae; genus Grammomys; species Grammomys surdaster. The sequence goes on from NW_021604567.1 coordinate 1,840,671, forward strand.
GCCCATTTTGAGAACTATCCCATGGGCAGGCAAGCACCAGTTTCTCACACTACTAATGATGCTATGTTGTGCTTGCAGACAGGAGCCTAGGATAGCAGCCCTCTGAGAGGCTCTACCAAGCAGCTGACTGAGACAGATGCAGATACGCACTGGACAGAGGTCAGAGACCTCTGTGGAAGAGTTAGGGGAAGGATTGAAGGCCCTCGAGGAGATGGCAATTCCACAAGGAGACCAACAGTGTCAACTAATCTGGACTCATAGGAGTTCCCAGAGATTGAGCCATCAACCAAAGAACATACACTGACTGGTCTGAGGCCTCCTACACATATGTAGCAGAGGACTGCCAGAATGTGTCTTCAGAGGCTTGATGTTCCAAGGAGTGGGGATACAAGAGGGTTACCCTCTCAGAGGTAAAGAGGAGGTGGAACCAGGAAGGGGCAACATTCAGGATGTAAATAAATAACAAACAAACAAATAATGTTTTAAAAAGGTTTCATAGCCTCCCGAAACAGCCATTATCTGAGGACCAAGTGTTCAAATATTTGAGCCTATGGGAGATATTTTACTTTCAGACCATAACACTCACCATAACCAAGTCGGCTGCCCCTAACCTCCTCCCTCTATTCCACAGAAAAGCATCCTAACAACTGATGTCAATATTCTCTCTGCTCACAAATCTCTGGTCTCATTTGATCCTAATGCTATACGAATGACCACTGAACTACAACTGATTCTTTGAGCATCTCTTCTCTTGAATCCTGTGACACACGGGGTGCAAAAAATACACTATGAGCTGTGTCTGCAACAGACATTATCCTATGCATACATGCACCCCGCCTGACCCCTTGCTAACACAGCAGCAGTAAGCTCAGGTGTAGGTCAGTCCAAATGAAGCGGGCCTCACTGTACTTCCCTGTAATTAGCTTCAGATTTGGGTACAGTTAGTCAGATACTGGCCAGTGTGAGCCCAGGATAAGCTCCTCCCACTACGTAACTCCTGCCTTGGAGTTCAGTTTTTGACGTTTAGCTGAGTGACAGACATTCTGTGATACGGAGAAGGGCGTTTTTAAAAGGTGAAGCTGAAGAACCCAACCCTGACAGCATCTACCCCAACTTCCTGTATGGGTTCTCCTAAAGTTTAAGCCGGTCTTGGTGAAAAGCCTAGGTTCTAGCAATCAGAGATGTCTAAGATGATATTGGCACGTGCTTTCTTTCTGGCTTCCCTTGCCACACCCACCTGCTCTGAGACACTTTCCTGAACTCTGTCACACTTTGTGTGTTAGAGCTCTGGAACTTTATCCTTGCTTAGTTTCTCCTCTTAATTTTTTAATTATATACATATATACATGTATATACATATATACTTACACATATATATGTAAATGTGTAAATACACATTGAGGACCAACTAGGAGACAGATTCTCTTCTGGCTTCTGGGTTCATCCAAACTGATGAGGTAAGACAACTGTAGTCATTAAACAAAACAAAAAAAAATGGACTGATAGATATTAGTTCCCTTTCTGTTGCTATGATGGAAGATGATAAGCAAAAGCAATTGTTGGAAGAAGGAATTTTTTTGGCATATGGTTCGAGAGCGATAAGAGTCCATCAGAACAAGGAGTTGTGGCAGCAAGGGGTAAGTACAGTGGCCAGAGCGAGAAGCTGGGAGATCAGCCTCAAAACCACACAGAGGGTGAGCAGACAGTGGGCAGACGCTGCAGAGCCTGCAGAGCCACCTCCACTAATGTACTTCAGCAAGGCTACCAGCCTCCTAAACCTCCACAAACATGGCAGCCAACTGGGAACCAAGTATTCAAATTCCTGAGTGTAGGGGGACATCTCTCATTCAAACCACCACAAATACTCTATACAGGTTCATAGGGTAGGGGTGAGCAGGGGAGTGAGCTTGAGGATATTTCCATGCCTTTGGGTTTGGGGGTGCTATCTTTTGTAACGATGCCCAATCTTTGCTTCTTTTTCTATATTTTCTTTTTCACGTGACTTACTGACCAGACCTATGTCAGACATTATCCCTCTTTTTCTATCCTCTGCATGTGTACAGGATTGAATAAGCATCTAGTGAAGGTACATAGATCCACAATGTTCTTTGTAATGGGCTTACCTCATCTTGAGTGAGTTTTGGAGACTTATATCCTTCTAAGGATTTCTTAAATGTGTTAACACAACATATTATTAAGTATGTGAGGTAAACCTGCAGATTTCTTCTGTGCATGCCTTTGCTTCCATCGCACACACTAGTCTGCAGTGTCTTTTCTTACATACGCGTCTAGATATTCTCTTACTTCTGCTATTTCTTCTTTAAGTCACAGGTGATTTAAATTTTTCTTTCTTAGTTTTACATGATTTAGTTTTTCTGATTATCATAGTTAATGATTTATATCTTAACTGAATATGCGATGATCTGTATATTATTTTAATATCTTCTAAAATTGTAGGATTTCCATTATGATCCAGGATACATCTATTTTATACAATATACATATCTTGATCATGTTTTCCCGTCTCCCAACTCCTCCCAGAACTACTTCCCCACCTCTGTACCCACCAACTTTATCATCTCTCCCACCACCTCCCTCCCTCTCTCACGTAACAGGACTGTTGTGTCTGGAAGACAATGCCTCTTTGGAGTCACTCATCATCTGTTACAATGTTTCTTTTCTGCTTTTATGTATATTAGGTTTTTTTTATGTGAACTTACAGAGACTGCGGCAACATGCACCATACTTACTGGGTTCAAGATAGATGGAGTCCCCACACTGAGGAGAAAAAGTGAGTCCCACCTCTAAACAAAATGCTAGTTGAAATTAATACTAATTGCCAAAGAGAAAATCAGTTTTCTTCAATGGATGTCACTGGATGTTTATCAACCACACTCCAGAGCAGCCCCCATGTCCGGGCCAACACAAAATTATTTCCGTGTTTGTTTGTTTGTTTGTTGTGAAATCTTATTTCATTTTGTGTTATGTTTGTTTGTTTGTTTGTTTGTTTTAGCATTTGTTATCTTATCAGTTTTTTGCTTGTTTGATACACCCATTTCTTCTTTCTTTCTTTTTTTCTTTCTTTGTTCTTGAGGCAAGGTCAACGCTGGCCTGTAGTTCTCCATTCTCCTGCATCAGTTTAGTGCTAGAATTGCAAGCACACACCAGCATGCATTTTAAAAAGAAATGTTCCCTACAGCTATTGTGTATTCTATATGTGATCATTAGATCAAACCTTTGGACATATTGCCCAGACTTTCTCTTTATTAATTTTGTTATTATGAAGACAAGTAGGTTAGAGTCGTCAACTGTGATTTACTTATAAAACTTCACAATTTTATAATTTTCCTTTGTATATTTTGAAGCTGTATTATTAGGGGTATCCAAATTTTGAATTGTCGCATTGACTCTGGGCATCAAACATGTTTTCTCTCAAGAAGTCCTTTTGCCCTTAAACCTATTTTTAAATACATTAATCTAGCTACAACTACTGTCTTTTGTCCATTTTATCTTTTTGCCACGCCTTTAATTCTAATCTTCATCATTTCTATTGTTTTTTAAACAATTGCATAAGACAACTTCCATTAAAGTGCCCCAATAACAGTTTTGCTTTCCAGAATAAGATTATTCACTTCACAAAGGAAACAAAAAATCACAACTGCCACTTCAGAAATGGCAGCTTGTGGTTTTGAAGATGATCAGCTTGCTGTGATGGGTTCAGTCCTATCTCTAAGGACCAGTTCTTGTTTTCTACCAGGCATTGTTAGATGAACACACCTGTGTGGGCAGATGCCAAGGCAGGAAGAGGTAAAATGCTTCCTGAAGAGTTTCGAGAGGGAACAATTCTGAGCATGGGGAGGGTGTGTCAAACCTGAGTCCCCACAAGAGCAATTAGCAAAGCAGAAGTGAGACACCATGGACATCACTTGCTCTTCCACACAATCACAGGCAAAAGGTTCAGAAGCCGTGATGATTTACCCTTCCACTGCCAGCTATCTCATCACTAAAAAATCTGTACCCTTCTGGGGTGTTGCCAAACGTATTCAGAAGAAACCTGATTTTAGATTTGGGTGGAGAGAACTACTGAGTTTGACAACTTTGCAGCTAATTCTTCTGTTAATCCTATGCAAGTCAAATTAATTATGTGAGTGCCTTTCATTTGCAAAGCGTCCACTCCCAAGGCAAATCAGGGAAAGGACTCTACACAGTACTGAGAAAAAAATCACTGTAGACTTTCTGTCCCTCCTCATTCTGCTGAATGTAATAACCCATTCCTTACTAACGTCCTCCTGAGAATCAATAAATGCAAAGGGTTTTATGATCCATGGTCTGATTGACTGCTACACACAGCATGATGAATGGATTCTCTAGATGCAGAAATGGAAAAGACTATAGAGTACTCTCAAGAGTAAGGTACCAAAAGTCGCTGCCAAAATAAAACCTGATCATGCCTGGGTCTCTGTTGACAACGTTTTGCCAACAGCAGAATCTATACTAACTCAACAGCCTCTGCCCAGGTTGGAATAGTCTGGAAGCCAACTTGCTCCACTTTTGTTCAGTTTGTGTCTTATCCCTCCTGAGAAAATGTGGGGAAAGAAAGAAGGGAAAGAAAAGATTCCAAATGCACACACACACAATTGCACACACATGCACACACACACACACACACACATACACACACACGTGGTGACACACATGCACACACCTATACACACACACAGGCACAGAAATGCACACACAAAAAAAAATGTTCAAAGTCTTTCATTCTTTTCCTTATTTGTTATCACTTTAATTTTTTAGTTAAAATCACCGTGGAATGCTTAAAATATGTATTATCCCCAGGAGAAGGTAATTTGATGACTGCCTTAACAACAAGCTATTGAAAGGGAGAGAGAAGAAGGATCAGACATTCACTATTGACAAATTTCGTGTAGGTATCGCTATATATAATATCTTATGGAGTGCTCAAAACAGAACCTTGAAGTAATTTGATTTTATAGTGAGAAGCACAAAAGACACATGATTTGCCAAAGTCACAGATTTAATAAGATTTGGTGTCAGGATTCAAAACCATGGATCCTGCATCCAAATCCTACATTTTCAGCCTTTACCATGTAGCATCTCTGGCTACCAGTCACATGAGAATTGTTGCTCCAACAGCCTGATTCTGAGATCACTGAGATTCTGACAAATGATGAGGCCTGGGCAGGACAATGTGAAGAAATAAATGACAAAGTCAGAACTGAGCTACAGAGCTCATGATATGGACCAAGGCAGGGCCACTACGGGCTGCAAGATCATATGATGCTCAAGGTTGTTCACAGACACACACACACACACACAAAACCATAAACATTTCATCTCTCTGATCATATAGCATTTTATTCCAGTTTCAATGAAGTGTGTGTGTGTGTGTGTGTGTGTGTGTGTGTGTGTGTGTGAGAGAGAGAGAGAGAAAGAGAGAGAGAGAGAGAGAGAGAGAGAGAGAGAGGCTGGCAATGGGCCCCCAAGACCTTATATATGCTAGATGAACACTCTACCACTGAGTACCCAACTTTAGCTCTGAAGACTACTTCTCATCTCCTTTTTCAATCTCTATTCTACAACACAACTATTTTTAGTACATTTAAACTTGTGTTTACTTATCTACCTAGATCTTCTTATCTTATTAAATAAGCCAATATATGTTTTACCAGCTAAAGAAAAGATACACCACACATGAATAAGAACATTTGGCAGGGAAAATATATCTATCTCCAGTCATCACGATTTCAATTAACAAAATTCTGTTGACATGTGTTTAAAAATATGGTTACATAAGACACACTTGTATGTCCTGAACTTCAGCATATTATTTAGTTATAGGCCACTTGCGCTGAACTAGTTGGACAAGAAAATTAAGTGATTTCTCTAGATAAGAAAGCAAGTAAATTAGAGACAGAGAAGTTTCACTCTCAGTATGTACAATGTAGAACTCTCAAGGAGCAGAGAAAAAAATGAAAACAAAATCCTTGATTCATATGGCTTCACATCTCTCAATTCAGTTCTCAGGTTGCCATTTTAGAAAAAAACCTGTAATTGGCCATCAGCATTCTCACCGAGGGTTTATTTTACAAATATAAAATTATCTCTGCATAAGATAAGCATCTCAAACCCTAAACCCAAAACTACTTTAGTGCCAGCATGCTATCACAGATGGGAAATTCCACACCTGATCTCAAGAGAGAGGTTACTGTCCAAATGTAGGTATACACAAAATATTGAATAAAATTGTTTTTTAGGCAATGTATAGAAGGCTTATATGGAATATAAACACATTTCATGCTGTCCTACTGCCAGAATGTTTCATTATATATATGCTAAGATTCCAAATCTTAAACACTTCTGGTCTCTGCTGTTTTGGATAAGGAATACATGTCCTGAAAAACCCCTTGTTCCAATATGGTAAGTTGTGACCTTCTTGTTCTGTCTGTTTTCAAGTCTCTTTCTACTTCCCCTGAAAGTACATTAGTAATGATGCTTATGGCTCACCCTGATGTGCTGGTTTGTGTTGATTATCAACTTGGGGGAATCTAGAATCCCATATGAGTCAGGCCTTCGAGCACACCTGTGGGAGATACTCTAGATTAGGATCCGACTTCGGAGTATGCAGTGGGATATTACCTAGATGACCTTAATTGATTTGAGATGACTCATCTTATTTGTGAGTGGAACAATTCTTGGGCAGGAGATACTGGATTATATAAAATGGGGACAGCAAGCTGCACACTAGCAAGCATGCATCCACTCCTCTGCTTTCTGATCGTGGCTATAACGTGACTCGTTGCTTCAGAGCCTACCTCCTAGACTCCCTTGCTATGATGAAGTGAATTAATCCCTTTCATTATTGTTGTTGTTGTTGTTGTTGTTACCTGTGTCCGAATAATTTTATCACAGCAGCAGAAAAAGAAACTAAGACACCTGGACAACACCAAATAATCTCATTGTAAGATCCTTAAATTGATCACCATCCACAAAGATATTTTTCTTCACAATCCTAGGGTCCAAGAATTAGGATGAAGATCTTCTGGGGAAAGGATATTTATAGCAGCATACCACATAGACCAAGACAAGGTGCAAGTTATAAGCAAATAAAATGATGAAAAAGAACTGGACTTTTCCAGGAACCTCACACAGGCCCTGGTGTCATAGCTGGGTACTGGCAGATGTTTGGAGAGTCTGCTCACAATGATGCTTGCAGATTAATGGATTACCTGCCTTCAAGGCAATCACTGACTAATTAAGCATCTGATCCCCTTGCTGTTTCTCTAATAATAAAGATATTTGCAATGAGAGGGGGCAATATTTTTACCTGACACTCAAATAGGACACTCATGTTCTCTGATTGTACAACAAGGATTTTTATAAAAGCTTGTTAGCTCCCAAATTACCTAGAGAGCATTTTTTTAAAAGTGTGCATAAGAGTAGTTTCATTGAGACCAAGAGTTACAAATTGGAAGACAGAATTTATTTCAAAAAGTCAAGTGATGCTCTGGGAAGTATCTGGCCAGATTCTAGGTTCCTGGGGCTTAGCTCTCAGCTGCTAAGGTATGCAAATGTTCCCATCCAGGGCCCAGCTGCTGTGTGGAGAAATGTGCTGATGGAACTAAATTGGGATTCTAGAGAACACAAATCAAATTGTAAGCAAAATTACTGAAATACACCAACCCTCCTTTGAAGCAGTATGGGCCAAGCAAAGAAAAATGACTAATGGGTAATAATACACAGTCCTGACAGGAATCATAAGCTGGGAAGGAAGTTGCATGTAAAATAATAATAAAGAATATTAAATTGTCATGAGGCCCTGTCGGAGACAAATGAAATCAGAACAGATTCCCAGCGCCAGTCACTCTGCTGCTCCCTTTGAAAGTGTCCCAGGAATCTACAGACAAGGCTGGCTTTCACTGGTGTTGCCTTCCTGATACAAAAGAATGCTCACTCTGATCTGGAAACTGCAGATAAGGGATGGCCATGAGAGCAGAGGGCTGGGAGGCAAGCAGGTCCATTGTCTACTGAGAGCCCAGGTAGAAAAACAGGCTCCCCTAACCTGCTACCTAAAAAGGAAGCCAAGTGATGCCTTGCCCTGTGGGAGACATCCTTAGTTTGCTGGCTTTACATTTCTTTTTTTATAATATTGTTCTCTTTAAATATATATCTGGCTCTGAGGCAATAGTTCAGTCAGTAGAGGGTTTGCTATTCAAGCATGAAGACCTGAGCTCTATCTCGGTACCCATGTAAAAATCCAAGCGTGGTGGCAGGGAGGTCTATGCCCAGTGATGAGGAGACTGACATGGGCAGATTTCTGGGGCTCACTGGCCAGCCAGCCTAACCTAATCCTTGAGCTCCAGGTTAGTGAAAGAAAATGAATCTGAATCTCAAAGAAAGTGAATGTCTCCTAAAGAACAAGATCCAAAGTTGGTATCTGGCTTCTACACACACACACACACACACACACACACACACACACACACACACACACACGAATATACACATGCATCCACCTACAATCACATACACATGGCCACAAATGCATATTTTAAATAAGAGGTAATATTTTAATTTTCTGATTCATGTATTTTAATTTTAAAGTAGCACTTCAGTAGTTTAATTTGAAGACTCTTTGAAAGTTTCACTCCAAAAGCATTCATCACAGTGAAGAGTAACGTCCTTGGTTCTTACAGCCTCATCTTCAGAAGTTAAACTGAGAAGTCTCCCTCGAAGTCCAGCCTCACCCTCTCAGCTATGTAACACCGTACAAAATCCACCACACTTTCAGTTTCCACTCTAAAGTTAGAAAGCCTACTTCTATCGCCTGTCTCTTCATCTTAGACTTTGTTGATCCACAATAGCAGTTCTTAAATGCAGCTGCTCATGAGACGCACTTGGAAATGTTTATGCTCATATTAGAAGCCTACACTCCACCTATACAACTGAATCCACTTGATTCATGATGAGACTAGGGCAACCATATTTCTTCCTGTTCTCTGACTGCCATGTGTGAGTGGGGTCAGAACCATTGTTCCACATCCTAGTTTTTAATACTCTGTTTCTCATGAGACTTTCCAGCCTTCTACCCTCACTACGCAAGCTCAGACTATAGCATCTATATATTGTGTCTTCACTGACATTTTGCTGCTGGAAGCTGTGGAACTGGATTGCTGTTCTCTCAACTTAACACATTGACTTGCCAAATTTGCCATTCAATTCTGTTTTAGCTCCTGGCTCCACTGGCTAATCCCAAAGATTCATTGACTATATTTTCCAACATGGCAATACACCTGAGACATAGGACTTACAAGATTGAAAGATTTCTTTAAGCTAATGTTTTCTGTAAATAATCACACTGATGTGTGCTGAAAAGTCATCCTGGTAGATGTCTATAAGGAGAAAACCTGATTATCTCCTGGTGTTCAAGAGCAGAGAGGGAAAAAGACCCCAGGCCTAAGATCCCTTTCAATGGTACAATGATCCCCCAATGACCTAACTTCCTTCCTGTAAGCCCCACCTCCCAAAGGCTCCAACCTTATCAACAGCACAACTATCTGGTGACCTGGCCTTTAACACTCGACTATGGGTGAACTTCCAAACTCTAGTACTGACTAGCACTATAAAGAGCCTTCCTGAGAATGTTCTCACTGACTACCATTCCTCCCTTCAGTTAACCCATCTCAGATCTGCAAGTCAGATAGTCTTTTCATTTTGCGACTCTGTGATATCCAGTAAATATCTCAATATTTGGGACAAATGTCTTATCATGACTATCCCCACATTCTCTTTATCACAGAACTTCAGAACTATATAACTGTCAGCACTGACAGCCAGATTAGTCTATGTCCTATATATTAAAAGAATATTTATCAGAATTGCTAGTCTCTACTCATTAGGTCATGCTGGCACTTGCACCCTAAATTGTGACAATCAAATATATCTACAGATACTGCCAAATATCCCATAATATTAAGGAAGAAATGGCCACATACTCCACTGATGGTTCCAGCTATATGTCATATGTCCTCAAAGCTCTTCAGTAAGGTTGGTTTCTATCAGAAGCAAGAAGAGAGTGAGAGACAGAGACAGAGAGAGACAGAGAGACACAGAGAGATACAGACAGAGACAGACTAGCCTTTTAAAACACCAAAGCCCACCCCCAGTTACACACTTCCTCCAACAAAGCCACGCCTACTCCAGCAAGCTCATACTCCTAATTTTAATCCTTTTCAAACATTTCTACTCCTTGATTACTAAGCACTCAAATATGTGAGTCTATAGGGGTCATTCTCATTCAAACAACCATAAAGTCTGTGGAAACTAACTCAATGGATAATTTCAATCTAGGCTGAAATGATATATTTTGAAATCTTCTTCCAGTTACAACTGTAGGTGGCAAGGATGGAGATAAGGTGGGGAATAGATACTAGGTGAAGTTGTGCAGGAGGGAGAACTTCCAGTGATTTATGGGACAGTAGGAGGATTCAGGTTGACAAGGATTTACTGTATATTTCAAAATAATAGAAAATATTTTTAATAATCTAGGGAAAACTGATAGCTGTTTAAAATGATATGCTAATGTTCTAGAACTTGTTACAATATGCATGTGTCAAAATGTCATACTACCATATAAATATTGTATCACATAAAATTATAATATATATATTTTAAAAAATATATTCCAACTGTGACTTCTCCATTATACACATTTAACTCATAAACATTGGCCTTATGCCATAAATAATGAGAACATTAAATTAATTTATAAAACACAAGAGTATTAATGGAAAAACATGAACCAGGAATTTCTTATCCATAAAATGCTCACGTAGTTCTGTATGTCCGACCATGATTTTCACCCCAGTGAACAATTGTTCAATTCTTTACCTGACTTGTGAAATGTGAATTATAATGCACTTGCAAAGCCTTTTGAAATTTTAAATTGAGTAGAATTTTGCTTGACTTTAATTTGAATGCCAAGTCTTAATTATTTGAGCTAGTGGAAAGGGCCAAAATACCAAAAATAGAAAATTTAAATAACATAGATTTAAACACATACTAACATAGAGTTTTTATATTTCTTCCAGAACTACAAGATCACCAAAAGTATATCGGAACTTATTTGATAATTTATAACTCTGCCAAATGGTCAATTTCTATCAGAGTTGAACACCCAGCATCACCATTTTTACCTATCACTTCTGATAAATACTAAGTTGATTTCTTGTAGTTTTTTTTTTTATTAAAGTGAATGCAAAGTCTCAAAAAATAGTTTTAGGAACAGGGTTTGTGTATGTTTCAGCTTTCTTAGACTACACGAGCATCCTTGGTTTTTTTCTCGTTAGGTTTTATACATTTCCACTACTCAGTGCTTGGTCCACCCCATTCTTCCTTCTCCTGCCTTTGTCAGCCCCAGGGATCGTGTGTCCGGGAACGTCTGGAAATCTTGAAAAGCACACAGAGTACAAGGCTGTTGTGAAGCTAAGATGTTTTTCTACTTATAAAATTGAAACATTTCAATACATGAATTTCATTTTGCTTTAAAAGATATCCTGCTCACTGAACAGAGGATATTAGGACAAAGCGGATTCTTTGTTTTGTTTTGTTTTGTTTTGGTTTTGTTTTTGTTTTTCAGAAGCATTTTGCTTTTAGACTAAACCATTTTTTGATTTAACAAACACAAGATGGTACTTACTAAGGAAGACAGGGTTTTTCCAATGCTTTATTGATACTGTTTACTTTAGCTTCTGGTCATCCTATGTTGATTAATAATATTTAACTGCCCACGGCTCCTGAGACTATAGACACTGCCTTAGCACACATTTACTAAGTGACAAAAGAAAAAGGCCCTTGAATTTCAAAATAAAGAAACAAATATGTATCAAGTTATCACAAAACTCCAAACTTTGGAATTAGGAAAAAATATTTCTACATTTTTTTTAACAAAGTAGAACCTCAAATGTCCTTATTTTCTGAAAGAAAATGGATGATAATGGTGACAGTCAGTTAACTCAGCTGTGAAGTCAGCCTCCTTCTCACGCCCTCAGACAATAAATAACCCCACAGAACCCTGAGGCATTAAAACTGCCCTATTAGGAGGGCTGGAGATTTAGCTCAGAGGTAGAATACTTAAGGCCATGAGTTCAAGTCCCAGTAGAAAAGAATTTTTTAAATACTTTAAAAAAATAAATAAAACAGACTTCTTTGTAAGGTAACACCATGTTGAATTAAAGGGGTGTTTTCCCTGCAGTTTCTCATTAAAAAAATGTGAGGTAATTTTAGCTTCCATTAAAAAAAAAAAAGGAAAGGAAGGAAGGAAGGAAGGAAGGAAGGAAGGAAGGAAGGAAGGAAGAAAAGAAGAAAGAGAAAGAGAGGAAGAAAGAAACTTTCTTAGCTAAAGATCACTTACATTTAATTTCCTATAGTTAGGCGAATACTAATTTATCATTCTTCTTGAGCTCCCATAACAAGTACCTAAAAGGCTGAATTCAGGGTTTGCACAACAGAAATGTCTGCTCACTGTCTGCAGGCTGGGAAGATACACTGTGGGGGTGGGAAAAGCGGGTTTCATTCTTAGGCCACCATCTCTGTGGGTACGTATGACCTCTTCTTCCCTGGCTCAAGGACAGATCTGGTCTCTCTTAATCCTCTCGAAAGAATACTAAACCTGCCTGATCAGAGTAGTCATGACTTGACTTGCATAAGGGTACTCCAGGTGCAGTGACTCCAGAGATGTGGGGCTTCAGTCTATCTTCTTAAAGGAGAAGTCACTAGTAGATCCATCAATGTACTTAGGTCTTCAAAGTATGCAAACACAAATATCAAAGGGTTCAAGCTTTACTCACCCCCACGTTGACTCAAACCTACTATGTGAGGATAATAACACATAACCCTTGAGAATTCTTCTAAAAGACAGAGAAGGAAAAAGACTCTACATGACAGATGAATTAAAAAGAAATAGACTCAATGAAGTCCAACTGTTGGTGGGGCTTCTTGTTGTGTAAGACCCTCAGAGTGAGGACCCTACTGCTCAACGGGCAACGCAATTTCACTCCAAATCACTCACAAGAAACAAGTCTTGATGCAAACAGCAAGAGGATTTATTCGAACCAGCGTGCTGGGGCTTCACTCGTATCTCACACAGGGGTAGAGGAGATCGGCCCCACGCAGTTAAAAACCTTCAGCTTTTATAGGGTAAAAACACAACCAAGGGCGTAGGGAAACGCAGCATTCTCATTGGCTCCTTTTAAATTGGCATGCACTATCTTAGTATAACATCAGGTTTAGGGTCAGGGGCTCACACATTCTCTATATCTGTTTTTCTTAGAACTGTTTACCCGGACCATACCTGTTTTTCTTACTCCAACTGGGCCAGAGGGCCCCAAGCTGAGTTTTCGGGGCCAAGTTAAAATTTTCCATCCTTTCAGTTGTAGTTGTTTGTTTTGTTTGTTGTTTTGTTTTTAGACAGGGTCTCACTCTGAAGCCAAAGCTCGCCTCTAACTCTGCCTCCATGTTTCTGCCTTCCAGATGCTGAGGTAAGAAGCGTTCATGGCCAGGCAAGCTACTCACTTTTTAGAAGTTCCATTCCTAATACTAGTGAGTAAAACTTTAATATCTCTGCCTATGATACTAGGTCACTGAAAAAAATACATTAAACACACATAGGCCAGAGCAGAAAATAAAAACAACATTTCCTACTGTGAGGTCAGAGTCCAGACAATTTACCTTCTAAAGTCCTGGCAACTCTGGTTTTCAATAGCCCACAACTTTCCCCAGCAGAACCTTGGGAAAAGCACGCTCCACCACCGCCCCAAGGTCACATTTCTTCCCTATGCCTCTTGAAACGTTGCTGTCGAGATTTTCAAAATTGTACCAATTCACAGCCCCAGGAAAGTCTACAGTAGGCTGCCAGTGAGCCTGTCTTCCTCACAAAATGGAAACACGGCCCTACAGTTTCTCCATTAGCTAGAAGGTCCTGTGGGGCCTTGGAACACCTGCCAATGGCTATGTAGGGAAAAACATCTACACACATCATCTAGGTCTGACACAGGCCTCTGTGTCAGAAGAAAGGGCCGTCAACTACGGATATTTATTGATGAGTTTGCAAGGATAATCTCTCAAGTGTTTATGCACATACACAAGCAGAAAGAGGGATTTTTTTTTTAATTTCTGCTCCTGTAATTTCCTATGTCGAGGTAGGTACATTTTCAACTAAATAATTTCTCTCCGTGATACATTTTAAAAATGAATTAATTAGTATAAACATTCATTTAACCACAAATGTTTAGTGGTGATCTATGAAGTCTGTACACTGTTGAGCCCTGGGGCAAAAGAAAGAAATAGGTGCCTTGCCCCAGTCTGTAAGTGGGCAGAGAGATGTCAAGGGTAAGTGAATAGCAAGACACCAGCATAAAACAGAAGCAAGAAATGCCAGGCGCCAGTGAGATGCGACTCTGTTTACTTTTCATACAAAACTACGTGCTTTTTTTTTATTCTGTTTTCCAGAAAAGAAAGACCAAGGCAGAACAAGATATTGTTCTCACCACCCTTTCCTTCTGTGTACACAGATATTAGAACTCTCCTACCTCATCTACCCAGAAAGAGGAATTGAACATGTAATATATTAATAAATAGTAAACAGTAATACTGACACAAAGTCCAATGGGTAAGTAAGGAAGGGGGTGGATCTGGGAGGAGTTGGGGGAGGGGTGAATATGGTCAAAATACATTGTATGGTCATCTCAAAGAACTGACTTTAAAAACTGTGTCTCTTGGAAGCTGAGATGTTTCCGTCAAACAGGGTGCGCCCAATCATGCTGCAAGCAATTCTCATTCATATAAAACAGTCTAATCTGAGAGATTCAAAAGAAAGACCTTGCACCACATTTTGTCCAGATGGTCTGCATGTAGATTAGCGTGACATCTTATGTGGACTCCCATGACCAGCTCCTAAGTGTCCTCTGGCTCCGTTTGCACTCAGAACCACACATGAAATTATGTATCAGTAATTTCACATGGGTTACTATGCCCCTTGCTTAAAATTCTTCAGTAAATCCCAAGAACCAGAGTGCAGATCCTACTAACAGAGTAGAAGAGGCTGGCTCTCACTGGCTCTCACTGGCTCTCACTAGCTCTCACTGGCTTCTCCTCCTCCAGTTTTCATTGGTAGAGGTTAATTTGGGGGTTGGGAGGTCATGTGATTTGTGGGTTGGGTTGTTTTAGTCTGGGTCTTTGTTTTATTCTGTGTGTGTGTCTGTCTGTGTGTGTGTGTGTTTACTGAGTTGTGACTTTTTAAATGTATTATATGTCGGACAAGAGTAGTGAGAGAACTTTCTGCCTGTATGTGTATATGTGTGTTACATTTCAAAGGTGTATGGGAGCATGTTTGTTTGTGTGCTAATGGAGGTCAGAGATTTATATTTGATACCTCCCTCTATGCTCTGTACTTTTATTTACTGGGACAAAGTCTCTTGTTGAACCTGAAACTCACCAATTTGCTTAGTCAAGCTAACTAGCTTGCCCCTAGAAGCCCATGACTCTACTTCCTGAGCACCAAGACGAAAAGGTACATTTTGACCCAAAGGGACAAAATTTGCTTTGAAACTACTTAACACTCTGCATGGATAAATTTCTAAAATCCAAGTATTTGGGGCTGGAGAGATGGCTTTGCCAAAGCATCTAAGTTCAGTTCCCACAGTAGGATCTCACAACTGCCTGTAACTCCAGTTCCAGGTGATCTGGTGGCCTTTCTGTCCTCCAAAGGTGCCTTCACTAAAGTGTACAGTGGATTCCATCAGAGAAGCTTCTTTAGATATTGTTTTCAATCTCTTAGTGACTTCTTTGAATTTTTCTTTAATGCTTTAAGATTTTCATTGTAGAAGCTTGTACCTCCTTGATTAAGTTTATTCTTAGGTTGGTATGTATGTATGTGTATGTATGTATGTATGTGTGTGTATGTATGTATGTATGTATGTATGTATGTATGTATAAGATACTGGGGTTGGGATTTTTTATGATTTCTTCCTTAGCAAGAAATACTTGATATATATGAAAGCTACATATCTCTATATCTCAAATTCTGTATCAAGCTTTTTTGCTGCAAGTGTTTGTCAGGTCAAGGAGTTTTCCAGTGGAATCTTCAGGGTCTCCTAAGAATAAAATATCTGCAACTATCTGGTAATTTCACTTCTTCCTGTCCTATTTTTGCTTTTATTATAACTTGCTTTACTGCTCTATCTAGGATTACAAACACTAGACTGAAAAAGAGTATCAAGAGGAACTAAAGAGACAGCTCACCCGTTAAATGCACTAGCTGTTCTTACAGAGAACCTAGGCTCAGTTCCCTGCACCATTACAGTGGCTCAGAACTACCTGTAATTCCAGTTCCAGGTAATCCAACATTCTCTTTTGTCCTCTACAGAAACTGCATGCACATGGTTCACCTACTTACACACAGGCAAAGTACTCATACAAATCAATCAATCAATAAATAAATAATCGTTTAAAAAGACTATAGAGCTAGACACCTTTTGACTGATGGGTTTTCATGCCAATAAGCCCATTCTAAGTTAAAAAATATGGTGAGCTTTTTAAAGGCACTTATTTAATACCTCTACCTGAAGAACATTCCGGCTTAGCAATGCAATGTATGTAGAGGATCGATCACTGTGATTATTGCCATCAGACAGTTGACTAAAGTCTGTTGCTTATTGCCTCTGTTCACCATCATGGTTAGTATTACACTACACAGCACTAGTCTGGGGAAAGTTTATTAAATATGTGTATATTAAACCCTTTGTAGTATCAAAAATTTTTTTTAAAAAATCTTAAGTTAAGTGACCATACATTAGAGACCTGAATTTTTTAGTTTTGAGGGAGAAAAAAAAAACCTTCCACAAATGTGAAAATGTATTCAATATAGATGCTTGAGAATGGGAAATAATTCCCTAGAGACTTAAATACATGTTAATAAAGGGCAAGATTTAAAAAATAAAAGTGCAGCCCATCTGGACCATAGCACATCAATGCAGAATATCATGGAACTATCAGAAACAGAGATAGATCATGGCCACATGCCCGTGTGTCATATGCACTCTTAGATAAGTGCTCAAACTAGAGGGACAGCATGGAACAGACACAGCCACTACAGGAAAGAGGCTGTGCAGATAAGCATTATTTCACGCATTGAAGAAACCCTGGATGTTGTCTCTGGGAAAAGCTAGGGGTTAGAAAAAGAGAGGTCTCTTCTTGATCATCTACATTTTTATTGTGCCTGAGGATTCTGTCCTATCTATGACATTTTCAAAAATAAATCATGTCTGTTTATACATACAAAACAAAAGCTACCCAGAGGAAGCACAGGCAAAAGAGGAAGGGCGAAACCTGGCTGGCTCTACCCGGCTCGCTCTCCCCACCTGACTCCCAGCTTCCTGTGCTCTAACCCAGCAAGCAGCTGGCTTCTGTAATTTCCCAGTCAGAGTGGCACTAGGCCTTCTTTGGAAAGAAGGAACTTCAAAGGCTGGTGACAGTGCTGCAAATAGTCCCTGCATCAGTCAGGCAGCTGTTCCTGTCCAATACTCACCAGGACCTTACAGCCTTCATGAACCAGACTTTTACTTTGGGCAAACCTTCCATCTACTACTGTGTTCATTCGCACTTAAAGGGGTCATTTAATGTCATATTGCCCTTATACAACAGTGGCTACAAAGACTGGAATTAAAGAAAAACATTGTGAAAGATTTGTCTTCTGAAATAACTATCAGATTGCCTGTTATGTATTCTTGACAATAAGAAGAGAAAAGCCTGGCCCAGATGGAAATTTACTTGGTGCTATCTAATGGCCTAGGGACATTGCTCACGGTGTCCATCAGTCCCACAGCATCGTGGGAAGCATTCATAGTCTTTCCAAAACTCCTTAAATGAAATTAGAACAGTATTCCAGCCAATCCATACCAAGGCGCCAAGGGGAGTAATTAAAGGAGTGAATGTTTTATTCTTTAGTGTTTAATAGAATACATAACAAGTCACATAATCAATGATTCATTACTTCACACACAGCAGGGAAACCAGTATTGAGTGTTTCCATTATACAACTGGTTGTGAACAGAAGAAACAAGACAGAGCATTTGGATGGATGAACACAATTTCAAAGTTTGAGCACCTCTGAAAAGATTTCATCCATGTGTTTTTGTTTCCTTTTTGATATAGAGGGGCTCTTATTCTTGGGTTTATGTTTTATTAGAAAAGTATGATATTATGATGTTTTTCCATGTCCCCTTAGATTTTAAGAAACATCTCAAAGATATGTATCACTTAGCAAATAATGCTTTCAACATGTCAGAATCCAAATAATCATTACAAATGGCAGTTGTTTTCAAATATCCAGAAAATTTAATTTACCTGTTCAAAATTTATACCCATGATGAATGTTTCAATTCTTTGTCATCAAATTGATACCAACAGTAGTAATGAATGAGTATTGTTTGTATTCAACAGTTATAGCAAAGTTTACATGGCTATCAAGTCACAAAGACAGTTGTATAGCAGTTTACATTACAATTGATGTCAGCACACCTCAAAAAAACATTTTAAACAAACAAAATTGGCTTGGAAAAACATTAAAAAATAAAGTGGCAAGCATTCTTGGTCAACTGGTCAACCCTCCTACCATCCAACAGCTGACTCCAGTGGAGGTCTTCTGCTAGGATTCTTCCATCTTTGTTTAATGAGCCCTGGAAAGAATCTAAATCCTCCAGTATTAATATTTTGAGATGTGTACTATCCAAAACTGTCACAAAGAAAAGTAAGCTACAACACAACCTACTTCCAGGTGTGTGAAAACTTCTTCCACGTACTGTAGATTCAGGGAATAAGAACACTGCATTTTATTCATTATTTGAGAGAAAGACCTAAGTTATCAAAATATTCAAATTTGTAGTGAGGGAAAACACAATAAAAATTTCAAGCAAAGACTTAACTATGAGTTTTACAATAAAAATACCAAATTTACTATTTTTAAAACATGTCAGTTTTATAGTACTTGTAACTTAGACTGTAAAAGAAATTCTTAAGGAATTAACTTCCTTCAGTCGATATTTTTCTAAATATCTGTATAGTTTATTTTACATATAGGAGTACAAAAATGATTTGAATACTAGATTAGAATTCACCATAATATGAAGAGTTAAAAAAATTATCAAAGCTTCGTAATACATGGCTTTAGTGTAATAGCAACATTCCATGGAAACTACCATAGAGGCTAGACCATGTGGTAAGCACTGCCAGTTTTCTCTGGGTGTTCGCACATCATCTATTACCTCAGAGAAACAGCAGGCATACAGATCTATGATTCTGCTTTGAAAAAGAAAACAGTTTGGGGTTGTACTATCACTTTGCTAGCAACTGGGAAAAAAAATAAGAAACACTAGAATAAAAACAGTATTAAAAGTGGGGAATTTCTCAGACCTTCAAGGAATATTTTCCTTTATACGTTTGAAGAATCAGAATGAATGTGGTTTGCAATCCATGTGTATTAAAAAAACAGACATGTTGAACATCTGATAAACAAGCATGGAACCTGGTACATGGCTTGTTTTTGTTGTTGTTGTTGTTGTTGTTGTTGTTGTTGTTGTTTTACAACCACAATGACTGTCAACACTTCTTTTTAAAAATTACTTATTAAACCTAATGTCATTCTATTATTTATGAGCATCAAATGGTAATTTGATCAACATATGCAAATAATTGCCTCTCTGAGATAGATTAACGCAGTCATGAATATCTGAATAGTTTATAACACTTCCGGGTCATTTCAAAGATACTGTTGAGAGATCTATTCTGTTTGGTACAGTCATCAAATTAATAGGTGCTGATCAATATTTTAGAACATTTTATAAGCCCTAAAGGTTTCTTCTACAACCCAAAGCCCATGGAGAGGAAAGTACCCATGCCATCATCCTGACTCAGTCACACTTACCTATCATAGAATAAGATGAATGTTCAGACTTAACTTGGGGCTAAAAAGCACAAAGTTTCCATGCATTGGCCCCAACAGCAGAGGGTACAGTTACTTCCAGGAAGAGGTCCATGTACTGTCCCTAACGTCCCAGTCTTTAAAATAACAGACCAGCCAGGGTATGGTGGAAGGTACGGAGATATCTGTGTGTTGGTGAGACAACTAAATGGTTTTCCAAGATACAATTCATAAGACGAGTTCAGACAAAACTTCAAAGCTTCGGCAGTTTCTCAAGGCTCTTAGAGTTGTGCAGATTTGACAAGGGGAATCAGAACTTCTGTCTTGTCATCTGTCAGTGTATTTTGATCTGTCCTAAGGATGTTTTTAATCCTACATTTCTTCCTTAGGCAATCTAACACTGTTCCATGGCATGGAGAAGTCTGACACTCATGCATGACCAGTGATTGACAGTCCTAAGTCATTTCAGGCTTGAAACAAAGATTCTGAGCCATTACCTGACCCACTGCCTAAAAACAAGCTCAACGCTGAAGTAAGCACAACTTCCTGAATCCCTACTTCCCTTTCTTTAAAACTGCAGACTTTGTGTATGAAGCTAACTTTTCTTTAAAAAAAAAAAAGTAACAAAAAGAACTTAAATCTCTCCCAAGTAAAACAAAAACATTATTGGATTAAAAATATGGATAGCTTGAATATAGGTAGACAGCTAACTGACATATGATTAGTATACAACTAATATCCTAGCAAAAAATGTATGGAGTAAACCCAGCCTCCTAGTTGTGAATGTTTGCCTGACTCAAGTTCACAAGCAAGGATGTGAGAAACTCACCAAAACACGTTGCTTTTGTATATACACCATCAAATGCAAGTTACCAGGGGTAAATATAGGAAACTTTATAGCATCAGTAGATGAGTTAAAAAACTAAATGATTCGTGTAAAATGTTTATATATGGTATGTACAGATCGAATCACAGGAGTCTGACAATAAAACTGTGCCAATTCATAACATCTGCTGTGGACATGATGAAATATACAGTACAAGGTTCGTTTTTAAAAAGGAGGAAAAAATAACGCTAATTTAAACATTTAAAATGGCTCTTACAAAATCCTTAAAAAACATATTTCAGAGTAAGATGATAAAGCAAACACTCACACACATGAAAAAAAAAAAGGCTTCTCCGTAATCACAGATTATCCAAAGGATGCCTCTCCGCAGGAAGCATACAGACCCACCTCCTTTCAGCTGTGGTGTGCACAGGATACACACTGGGAATTCATTCTACATGAGAGTAAAGGCATAAGGCAACCAGGTCTCCTGTTTCTGTTGCATTCACCTAAAACACCGTGTCATTGCTCAGCTCACACTCAGGTATTTATTTGCCTTCATTTAAAAGCATCCCACTTCACAGCTATCTACAGATGGGCAGCCCCCGGTGCTTAGTTTATCTTCAGCTCTGTCACTTGAGCAGAGTCCACCGTCATCAAACAAACGCATGAAAGAAAGCATTGTTCCGTTTTTTTTTTCAGAACTGCTCAGCAGTCCACACTTGCTGGGCTTGCAGAAAACACAATTTAAAAATACTACTACTAATAAGAGATCTTAAGTAACTAAAATCAAACTTATTTTGCTTAAGTAAATAGGCTATAAATGAGGAGATATAATCAACAAGAAAATAAATGTGCAAATCACTAAAACTCTACTACGTAACTCTTTGGTTAGGTTATACAAGTGTTAGTAACTAAGTTTAGGACTCAAAATAACTCGATAGACTTCCAGCTGAAGATGGGTCTTCTACTAATCCTGATAAAATCTAAGTTTACACGTACTGTTTCATATTTTTTAAAAAATGTGCACGTACTCAAATGGATTATACAAACTTCCAACTTTCAAATAATAAATGAGTATGTCCCCTCCTCCCTCCCGCTCTTCCTCCCCTCTTTCGTCCCTCCCCAACCCTCCCACAAGCCTAGAGTTAAGTAAGGGCTGACTCCTCTCCTCCTGCTCCCTGCCTGCTCCTTGCCTAGAAGGAGCCTTAACCAACAGAACCTAAAGCTTCAGGCAAACCAGCTGAAGAGAAAGGGCGCCTCCACAGGCAGGAGGATTGCTTTCTACAATTTTAAGCCACAGGAGATGTATTGTGCGGGAGGGTAAATAGAACTCTCTCCTGTTACCATTACTAGAATTTATTTCTACCTGTAACTTTAAAAAAAAAACACTTTATTTACAGTCTCTGAACTGCCTCCATTGGGGTCTTAATTCCAGCACACGGTCTTCCATCCTGTTGTCTAAAACTTTATCTTTCTAATGATAATCAAGTCTGTAACAACCTTACAAAAACACTGTCTCCACAGAGCGCTCTCAGTTCTGATCTCTGAAGCCGCTATGGAGTCCAAGGGTTTAAGATTTCAAGGACTCTGCACGCTGGACACCGTGCTTTCGGGTTCTGAACAGTTCAGTCATTCCCAGGTACTTGGTGACTGCACCCGCACTGTCCCACTAGATCACGACAATCTGGGGGAAGGGTGGTTAGAGGCCAGGAGAAGAGGAAGCATGAGTGAAGGGCTACACCTGAGCACTCTCTCGGTTAGTGGGGTCCAAAGAAGACGAAGAAGCCCAGAGGATTTGTGGCTGCAGATTCTCAAGTGGGGAGCAGACGGACTAGGTGAGCTATTGGGGGTTTGGGGGCGGGGCTAGGGGTGAGGGCAGAAGGAATCGAGAGACAGGGAAGAAGCGAGGGCATCTATAATCCTGTCCCCCGCGGGTAGGAAGGGAAGTGGGCGCCGGAGTGGCGAGGGGCGTGGGGAGCTCACTCCCTGCAGAAGACGTACTCGGTGTAGCTGGTCCAGATCTTGTCCTCGCTCTGGTCGGTGCTGCTAGCAAAGGCGCAGGTGCCCGTGGAGCTGCACGCCACCATGTGGAAGCCCGACTCGGACAGCTTATCGAAGGCCTGCTCTAGGAAGTTGAACTTGAGGTAATAGCGCGAGGTGTAGCGCTCCGGGGGCCGATCGGGGTCCCGGCTCTCATTCAGGGTGTCCCCAAACACCTCCTTGGCCAGCGACGTCTTGCCGCACACGGTGATGCGCGCCACCCGCCGGAACTTGGCGTCCGCCTGAGCGTCGCGCCCGATGGTGTAGGAGCCGCGGTAGCCGATGGTGATGTAGCCGGAGCGCCGGCTGCCGTCCAAAGACTGGGACGGTGTGAGCAGGGGACCCGCCGCGCCCCCGGACGGGCTGCGGCTAGCCAGATCCAGCGTGGGTGACGGCGCCCCAGCCGAGGCGCCCTCCTGCGGCTCGGGCTCGGCGTAGCCCAGCGGCACCAGCTCGTCACCCAGCGAGCCCTCCTTGTGCACCCCGCGGCGTGAGTGCGGCGGCGGTGGTCCCGGGCCGGGTTGCTGGGGCGCCCCGAGGCGACGCACGAGCTCCGGCAGCTCGAAGTACTCGGCCTCGCGCTGCAGCCGGCTGCGCTCCGGGAAGTAGTCGGGCAACACGAGCTGCAAGTCCCGCAGGTAATCCAGGATGTAGCGGAAGAGGAAGCCGTCCCGGTCCAGAAAGAAGCGGCCTTTGCTGTCCCGGGCCAGCTCCTGCGGCTGCTGCTGCGTGAACATACGCCAGAGCAGCGAGTCGGGCACGGACACCACGGTGCAGCGCCGGGTCACATACACCTGCCCTCCCACGTTCAGCTCCACGATGTCCGGGAAGAGCGGCGGCTCCGCCGAGGACGACGACGAGCCGCTGCCACCTCCGCCTCCGCCCCCGTTGGGTAGTCCTCGGGTGCTGTCCGCCAGAGCCATGGCCAAAAAGAGGTGACCGGGATGGACCAAGTGGCACGGAGCAGGGTCGCTATCGGAAGCCGCAGCGGCTCTTAGCCGGGGAGCCCTACGCTCAGGAGGCGGCCGGCCACCGAGAGTCGCGCGGTGCGAGCGCGCAGCAGTGCGCCCACGAGAGCCCCGGTGCGCTGCGCCCGCCTCGCCCGCGCGCTCCAGGCGAGTGGCGGGTCGCGGCCCGCGCGCCGCTTAAGTAGAGCCGCCCGCTCGAGCGCCGCGGCGCGCAGGAGGCGTGGGCGGCTGCGGAGCCGCTGAGCTCGCTCCCGGGGCGGGGAGGGCTGGGGCGGGGTGGGCTGGGGGAGGAGCGGGGAATGCATTTGCATGCTAAACGCTGACGCGGCTCCCCGCCGCAGGCTCCACCCTGACCCGCGCGCTCCGGGGGACGACCCGACTGTCGCCGCCCGCTCGCCCACCCACCCGCTCCGGGCCCTGCTCTTCTTCCTCTTCCGCAGTGGGTCAGAGCCTCCAGGCGCTTCCCCAGGAGGCTGTTCGCTAAAGCGATCATCTCGTGTCCCCACCTCCCCTCCCGTCACCCTTCCCGGCTGACCGCAGCCCGCACCCGGGGACTCCAGAAGGGGTTGGAAACTTTCTGGCAGAGTGGAAAAGCTCGGTTGCCTGCGGCTAGCGCCCTCTAGACCTTCCCTCTTCTAACTGTGCAGAGCGCTGCTGTAGGAGATCCATTCCCAGGTTTCTGGAAGTTCTGAGGAGACACTAATTTGGAAGGGACTCAGGGGTCCCTCCAACCCCAGAGCACCCAAAGGTTTTTCACATGACTACCCTACGGCCTCGAAAAATCCCTAGAAACCACAAGCGAATGTTTCGCGAAAATGCTGTTAGATTATTTTGCGAGTGCACAAAGTCTTTGGTTAGGAAACCTCAACATAGTATTGCAGTGAGCAGAAATGACTAGCAGAGGAAGTTGAGTGGGCACACAAAAAAGGAGTGGGGGGGGGGGGTTATATTGCATTGTCATGAAAGCTACTAAGCGCCTCCAACAGCGAGATGCGAGGCCTCGGGTTCCTTTCAGTCATCTGTGAATCTCACCAGAAAATTCCAATCTATATTTTCTTTTTACTAATTTTATTAGTATTTAATTATTTTACTAAAATTCTACTAAAATTTTATTTGGTCCTTAAAATTTTAATGCATACACGTATACAAAAAAAACTTGACTTTCAGCCTCTGCATAGCTTTTTTAAGGGTCCAGCAGCCCGTGCTCTCCTCCTCCCTCCATCTTTCTCTTCTGTAATTTACAAAACCGTCCGCCAAAGAAGAGGATGTGTAAGTCTGGATGCCCTTTAGATCCAGCCATGCTCTCTATGGTCTCCTACTTGCTCAGTGTTTGAAGTCTGCCTCAGCTGGGAAGCCTTCCATGGTCTCCCAGAAGAATGAGACAGGTTGCTCTTCAAATTTCCGTCTTTGCACTTGGCACATTGTGAAATCTCAAATTTTTGAGTTGTTATCTGATCATTGATTTGGGGAAATGAATAGGTAAGGGATTCAAGAAGCCGGAGAGAGAGGAGGCTCTGAGAAACCGTGAGGTTAATCAATGCTCTTCTGCATTGCTGGGCTGTGGAGACTTCAAGGCTGAGTAACCACATCTCCTTTAGAGCAGCCAAGAGGCAAAGGATTGGCCATCTGAACAGTTATCAGATCACTTTGAAGGACAAGCTGTCAATCACAATAGGCCCAGAAAGATCTTTGTCTTAATAATGATGTCTGCCCTTTGTGCGACTGTCCAATGAGCTTGATATTCTTCTCACGGAGGAGTGTCATTTTCATTTCTGAAATGTTTATGTCTACCAAACAATTACTGTAGTCGTGTCACAGAGCTGAAATAAGATCAGGCCCCAGACCAGCCTGCTTAATTGCCAGCACAGATTTTTGATACTGAATATATTTCACCATTCTTACGCTGTTCCTCGGGATAAATGATAGATGACAGGAAAGTTCCAAGTCCCAACACTGAATGTGATATATCAGCATCTCAGGCCCAAACTGTCACTTTTCTGTTAAGTCCAAGAAAAGACTTTGGTGTCACCTTGGCACAACAGGGTCATTACTTTTGTTCACTGTTTCAGTCGATGCTGCCGTGTCTCCCTTCAAGGTCCTTCCCGTCTGAGGGATGTCACTACCTCTCCACCACCTCTCAGGACCAATCCAACATCACCTCATGTTGACCAAGCCAACATCACTCATCATCACATCAGACCATTGCCTGGACCTCCGAACCACCTCTACCCTAGCACCCATCAGTCTTCTATCACTAGACTATCACTAGACCAAAGGGGAGGATCCAGTCATAGCCTACATCAGGTGCTTCTTCCCACGTCACACAAGAGCAAAACCAAAGTCCTTCTAATGACGTGACAGACTTATGCTTGTTTCTGATCCACACACACTTCTTTGGCCCATCCCACAACACTTTGCAAAGAATGTGCTGGATTCTCAGGCCATTGGCCCTTCTCTCTTTCCTTAGATGGCTTACCATCGACCCACACTATGTACGCCTCTTCCCTTCCCTTACCCAGGTTCCCTTTGTCCATTACCCTGTTTAATGAAGCACAGCTCTATTCTGGCAGCTTTCTCTTTGCTGCCTTATTTGTTGAAAGTCTCTTTGACTGTATTAGAATGTAACATCCAAAGAGGTCAGGGATGTCTGTCAGCTTCTTTCATTACTATATCCCTGATATCTAGAACATAGCTGGGTCTCTATACAACTGCAATAAGTGAATGAACAATGTAGTTATCAGTTGTATTCATTCAAGGTCGACCACAGTGTTCCAGGAAGTGTGTTCAAAATAATCACTGCCCTCTTAGACTTTACACTACACAGACACACACAGGTGCGATCGCGCGCGTGCACACACACACAAACACATACACACACTGTTTAGATAATAATAAACATTTACATACAAAAAATCCAATTCATGAAATGAAATAAAGAGACAAATGTGAGGGTAACGCCTACTGGAGAGTATCCAGGGATGGTGTCTCTGAAAATGACACTGGAACTGAAAAGAGAGAGCCACAGCACATTTGAGCACGGTAGCATTCTACACAGATGTCAGGCAAGTCCAAGGGTCTGGGTCAGGAATGAGCTTGTCTCACAGAGCAAGTTTATGCAGTGTCATCTGCTTGTGTCCTATAAACAGCAAAGCGCCCTTGATGTCACCACTGACTGCAAAGTGCAAGTGAGAGGTGACAGCATTCAGCCATCTTTCTCTACCTCTTGAGATGACACTTTTTCCACTACAGACTACCCCTGCAGAAGAGTCACTGGTGTGCCCCATAGAAGCCAGGTTGTATGAATTAAACTGAGATTCGAGACACAATTACTTGAGAATAGTTTTCTGATTTCGTGTCTTTTGATTCTTGCCTTTTGGTTAGTATCACAAAACCTAGTAAGTTTAATGCTTGAATCTGTGGTCCCGCGTATGTTTTGGGGGAAGTAAGTTATAGCTCTTTTGATCATCCAGGATGTTAAATATGCCCAATTGGATGGAGATCCAGAAAGACTTGGGAAAGGGTCATCCCTATGTTTAGGCTCAACCCATTCTTCAGCAAAGGATACGTTGATGGCCACTATTCTTTTTCATGTGACTCTGCCCTATCCCAAGAGAGACGATACCTTGCCAGAACTTGGACCTTTGAAATTAAAGTATAAGATACTAGAAGTACCTGTAGATGGAGTTCTAATTTTACCCCTACCTACCACCTGCTTTTCCAACCAGCATTCCCCATCCCCACCTCACCCCACCAGAAGCCCTTGGAGAGCACTCCGAAGTGAGTTGAGGAAAGGAACTTTGGAGAAAACGCAAAAGCTAAAAGGGGAAGAGTAACGGGGAGCGGAATGAAGTGAGAGCCTCAGAGGACTGCGTGGATTTAATATATGTGAAAATGATCTGTAAGCTGTAAAACACCATTCACGTGTCAGAATCATTATTTCCCACCACTTATCATGGTGCCCGACAAGTCTGCTCAATACATACTGAATGCATAAATGAATGGCGGAGGCATTAAAATAGATGTTGTGAGGAAAGAGAGGAGAGACAGGACCAGAAATTGTCCTGAACAAGCGTTTGGTGCATTTATCATCCTCCCAATATGTGTAAATCTTTTCTGTTCTGTGAAAATCGTTGACTTTTACATTTAGAGGAAGAGAAGAATTGGGTGTAGGGATTAATTAAATAGCATTAGGTTTAAGTAAATTAGGAAACATCGATCTTAATTAAGATTTGGTTTAAAATGCACCAATATCTAATCTTCAAAGAGAGAAGATTATGGAAAAGACATTGCAGAATTACAAGGAAACAAAAAAGTACCCCAACATTATAACATAATCACTGTGGGTTGGAGTTTTTATATTTAATATTTTGTATTTAATAGAACCAAAAGGAGAATTGAACTGTCAGATAATTGTTTTAAGTTTTTATTTCCATGTCTTTAGAAACAATATTTAAAACCTTCCCAGAAAACATTGATACAATAGTATCTCACTAGCCTTTACCCCCACCCCTCCACACCCCCACCACACACACACACACACACACACATACACACACACACACACACACACGTAAACTCTGTTTATGTAGGGATGCAGACATGGGCTCATTGAATTGCTACAGTTGCTCTATTCTGTTATAGAACCATGCAAGCCCGACTTGAGGATAGTAAACTGTACAACAGAAAGAGGCTTATGTCTTTTCCCTGGAT
This sequence comes from Grammomys surdaster, assembly GCF_004785775.1. Classification (NCBI taxonomy): domain Eukaryota; kingdom Metazoa; phylum Chordata; class Mammalia; order Rodentia; family Muridae; genus Grammomys; species Grammomys surdaster. Next base: position 1,869,217 of record NW_021604567.1, read on the forward strand.
CACACAGCACATAAGTGGTTACATTGGGATTTGAACCCAGGGGTCTGGCTTCCGACTCTGCTTCTCAAAGCTTTTAACTAAGTGCTCTATTTGTACTAAGCTATTATTTCTATTATTTTGCAGATGAGAAACTCAAGGCAAAGGACTAAAGGTAGGCAACTTGGAACAATCTTAATGCAGTTCCACAGCACTGCTGGAGGGGGTGGGGTGTTCGAAAGCCTGGGTGTTGATGCCCTACAGTTTGGTTTCCAGGGTAGCCCCTGTGGAAGGATAGGATTAGGAGTTAGGTCCTTGGTTTTCACACCTTCTACCCATGAAACAGTCCACCACGGTAAAGGTTACCTAGATCCACAGGTAGAAGAGAGACGCCATTGTCCCGACTCTGTCTTGTATGACATTGAGATTGATTTCTGGTGCTCTCGTGTACCACCATAGTCTGCAAAGCACTGAACTCTGGGAGTGTTTATTTGATTTTCCTCTGATCTCATTAACTCCAGACAAGGATAAAGTGAGTCTGTGAAACTGCTGAGATCCAGGTTCTGGTCTTCAAATGCAAGCAGCATCCACTGGTCTCCTGGGGCTCATAGAACTGAAAAAATAATAATTTGACTTGTGGCTTTAAATATCAAACTTGACACCAGAAAAACTAAACTTCCCCCTCTCTCTTTTATACACACACACACACACACACACACACACACACACACACGAGTCTGGGATTTCAGATCAAGTCCTTTTGTGTTTTCAGTGTCTTTGTGTGGTCAGGTAAACATATTGGGATGAACCATTTACCTTGTGCTATAAATGAGGAAAATTAATCTTCAAAAGCTTAGTTGACTTATGGTGCCCTTCAGGTAACATCAGAATACTAACTGCCGCTCTGGGAGCTGAGATCAAGCACTGAGCAATACCTCCTGATGTTGTTGTTGTTGCTGCTGCTGTTGTTGTTTTTGTTGTTTATGGTGGTGGTGGTGGTGGTGGTGGTGGTGGTGGTGGTTGGTGATAGTGGTGTTGGGTGTTGCTGTTGGGTATAGTTTTTGTTGTTGGGTTTTGGTGTTGGTGTTGGGTATTGGTGTTGGGTGTTGTTGCTGTTGGATGTTGGTGTTGTTAAGTGTTGGTGTTGGATGTTTGGTAGTATTTAGTGTTGTTTTGTCTTGTTTTTATATTCACTACACAGTGTTGGTTTTCATACAGACAATTCTTTCAGGTATAGTGTGTGTTTCTAATGTGTTTGCCTCCTGAACCTTCTCCTTTACCCACACTTCTCCCACCGCTGTGTTCTCCTTCCTGCCTACTTCTATCTATTCTCATGTCACATACCTATTAAGAATTTTTATGTACCTACAAACATCTAGAACTTGCAACTGAGAGCCAATGTGTAACGTTTGTCTCTCTAGCTTCACTCCATTTAAACCGATGGTCTTCGGTTGCCAGACTCTGTCTTCAGTGCTTGGTACACTCAACAGCCGTGTCAGATCTCACAATTGAATGATGGTCAAAACAGTCACCCTGGAGCCCACACACTTACCTGAGAGAAGCTGGAATTACATCTGGTTAGGACATTCCTTCAAAGGCATTTTACACACAGACATTGTGCTGTTGCTTTATATTCAATGTGGTGTAGGATCAATCTCTTTTTTATAAGATCCTAAAACAGGGCACCTCACTGCAAGACAAGACTGTATACCCCAAAGTAAATTAGAACAAAGGTGATACTGTGAGTCTGAAGCCAAGGTGATGATTGTGAGGTGGTCACTTTTGACACTGGGTTTTAAAGATCTCCTCTCTGGAGTTCTCTGACATGCTGAGTAAGACAGAGTTTAAGTTACTCAAAAAAGAAAGATGAAGAGCTGATTCGACTGCCGAGATTTTAATATGTGGTTCCAGAAAGTCTGCATATTTCATTGTGAGGTTTGGAAGAGAAGCCAAGCCACTGGCTAGACTATAATGGTTAGCATTTTATGTAATTGTACAATCATTTGTTTGGTACAATTATAGATGGAAAAATCCTTTCCCCAAGTTACTCCCCAGTTAACTACAGAAATGTGCCATAATGTTTTACAATGAAAGAAATGGCCTTAAAGGATGCTAAACCTTCAACTTATATTATTCAGTATGACTTACTCTAAGAAAATATGTGGAGGGTTTTTTTTTTTGTCAAGGATAGATAAGAAATTCACTGATTCTATATTCTTTTCCTGGCTTTATTTAAAGTCCAAATTACCAAGAAAATTTGTTTAAATATTCTCAATTATGGTGCATAATTCCACAATGTCTGACCCATGAAAACAACATCAGAAGTCTTGACAAACCAAATACAATGGCTTTCTTTCTGCCTAATCTGGGAGCCTTGGCCAGGAGATGATGAAGAATTAATCTTTGAGGTAGCAAAAGTACCCTCCCAAGCAACTGTGGGTTTTCCACATTACATGCTGCCATGGCTCCAACAGAGAAAGAATGCACGTGCTTACTGCAAAGGAGGCTAATTTCTGATGGCTGCAGCAGATGTTACTGGGTGGGAGCCAGCAATTCAGGAGAGCATTAGCTGTCCACACATGTGGCCAACAACCATCTGAATATTTATGGAGCACATGCTATGAGCCCAATCTGCTGGAAGTCATGGATGGACTACCATAAATCCCTGGCCCATAGGCAGGGCTGATGGTTCAGTGGGAAAAGACACTTGCCACCTACTCTGACAATCTTAGTTTGATCCCAGAAACCATGTGCTAGAAGGAAAGAATTAGCTCCTAAAAGTTATCTCTGACAGCATGCATGCCTTGGTCCATGTGCTCTGAAACACACACACACACACACATGCACATGCATTTACACACACACACACACAGACACACACTATCATAGGCAAGGAAGTTACCTCCCTGTAAGTCAGAGACAGATGATCCAAACCTTTGTAAGTTCATTAAACCAATAAAATATAGTGCCTATACAGTGATACACATACTGTATACAACAACATATATATTATTAACAGCATATAATATATATTATATAATTATCCATATATACATATACAACTATATGTAATATATACATATATACATATATATGACTATGTATAATATATACATATATTATATATATGACTATGTATAATATATACATATATTATATATATAACCAGTGTGGTATGCAGATGTGCATGTTCATGTATGTGTTTTCCTATGTGTGTATATGTTCATGTGTGTGTAGGAGTGTATACACATGTGTATATGTGAATGTCTTCCTCTATCACACCTCACCTTATTTGTTTGAGGGTCTCTCAGTGAACCTGGAGCTCATTCATTGGCTGGACTAGCTGCTCAGAAAGCTCCAGGGACCCTCTCAGCTCTGCATCTCCAGCACTGGGACTGTAGATGGGCACCATCAACATGCCCAGCTTTTCATGTGGGTGTCGGGGATCTGAATTCAAGTCAGCATGCTTGTAAACTACAAACATCCAAAGTACTTTGTATGCTAAGCCATATCCCCAGCTCTACAGCAGCTTTTAAACTTTGGGAAATATTCAAGTCCAACATCTCAGTCTTAATAGATCAAGGCTGAACATACAATTATAGAAACATAATGACTGATAAGTGACATTTCTTGCCTGACATTTATGTTAAACAACATAATCTTAGAGTCATTTTGCTAGGCAAAGGATGGAAATGGTAAATGACAACCCCTCACTTCCTGGCCAGTTTTCTGAGGACCTAAACACACTTTAAGAAATAAACATTAATTTTGTAAAAGTTAAAGTAGCCAGATTTTTCATCAGCTGTCTATCCATTGGCCCAAGGGCCATGGAGACTAGCACTGTGCATTCATATGTGTTTGTAAATATTTTATCACAGAGATGGAGACATACTACAGACAGAAGTAAGAAACTTCTGTGTGTTGCAGAAATCGTCACAGCCAGTGCAATGACATAATTTAGAACTTAATCTTACCTCATTTCATCTGAGACCAGATGCCCATAAAACATTCCAGGGCAGGGGGTAGCTGTTCTGGTCAACAGTATGATGCGTTTGTGGCCCAATCCTCTGTCCTTCCTACTCTTCCACTGATCCTTGTGAAGCTGTTCTAAGAATTCAGGGATACTCTCGTAGTCCATATGTTGAACGCCTCTTGCGTGGTAGGCACTGTGTAATTGCTTCTGAATTGTTGATTATGGTCTAGTGCAGGTCCTGTGTTGGATGATGGGGATTCATATGTATTTCAGTCAGACAGGGAGAAGTGTCAGACGCTAGATACTTTTCACAGTAGACAACCCTTTATTGATTATTCTGTACTTTTCAAGCAACAAATATTGGTTGAAGAAATATACTTGTCTGTTTAGGAAAATAAGCTCGTCTTTCTTTGTTCAGTTTTTCATCACATAGAGCTTGCCTGGTGTCTGTGACGATGTGAGATAGTGAATGCATATTCACCCTGACTAATCTGCATATGTTTAAAATATTTATATTGTCACTTATTGATTGATAAATGTTTCAAATAAACTCTGCCTATCTTTTAGTTAACGGTAATATTTTAGGCTCTAGTTAGACAGCAGCTATAAATAATCAAATAATTATACTTGAGTTCTTCATCAGAGCACTTACAGAAGTCTAAATATATACTGACATGCGCTGACATGCATTGTCAATGCTCCAACAAAGCTTCAGATGCTCAGTGGAGAAAACAGAGCTCCCCCCACCAACCCCTGTGCCGCAGGTAAGGTGATAAAAACACCTCCCGTGTAGGAACATCGAAAGACACTCACTTTTTTCCTCCAGCTTCATTTTCAGATACTCAGAAGAAACTAAGAGTTGGGTTTCCCTGAGGGAGAGCACCAAGGGGGTAGACAAGGAGTAATTAAAATGATGGAATACATTCTAGCTGTGAGGGAAAGGAGGGCAGCATGTGGCTTTCTCAAAATAGTAGTAGGTGTGGAAACAGATTCTTCCTTGATATTCTTCTCTTCTCAAAGGAGGAATTCAGGAGCCAACAGTGCATTCAGTGGGGTTTCTAGCAAAGAGGGGATAATGGAAGGATCCCTTCCCACCCCCTAGCCTTTTCTGTCTACTTCAGTGCCCCGTTGGCCTCCTTTATCAACAATACATGTCTGCATCCTGCAGCTCAGAGTCTGCCATGGGAGTAAAGCCTTTTCAGCTTCTCTGGATTAATCAATACTCCTCTCACCTAAATTCTCTTTCGACCTTCAAAAGTAACTTTTGTTGGTGGCTTGTACTCCTGTTTGGGAAAGGGGTCCAATTGCTACACTTGGCCATTATAGTATTTCTACCTATTTCTGTACGCCTAAAGATAAATCTCTTACTCCCAGAGTTCTAATTAAAAGCAAGGGTTTACTCTTGATGTCAGAAAGGACCTTAATTGGGAAAGTGGACTCAACAGAGGTAAAACAAAAGCCAAGTGTTGGTTCTATCCCTCCCCCCCCCCGTTTTTTTGACACAATTACAAGGAATGGAACTAGATGTCACTACACATGACGATGGCATGTGCTGCCAACCAGGAAGCAGACATGTAGCACCCACCTGTCCTAAAGTCCCATTATTGTCATGCTAATCTCACTAGCCAAAGCTTAGTTAAATGTCCCAATGTCATGAGGTCTTATGATGCAATTATCACAATGAGCAGATGAGGACAATATTTCCAGAGGAATGACAAGCAAGTCATTGCTAGATTCAGCCACACATCTAGTGACGGTGGAATAATCTTGTCCATTTAGATATAAGGTGTGTAAAAATCTGCCAACTATCTGTACATTTTAGTCATCACACTCAAATGAACAGTGATCCCGTGAGCAGTAACTGTCTGCACTTTCTGTTTACACGTCTGACCAAGTCTCTTCCTCACCAGCCACTCTGAATTGTATTCTGATACTATAACAAAACAGACTAGACCAAGTATTGAGAAAAGCTTATATTGACTAGTTTTATGTCAACTTGACACAAGCTGAAGTCATTCGAGAGGCAGGAACCTCAACTAAGAAATTACCTCTATAAAATCAGGCTGTAGGCTAACCTCTTGCTGTTTTCTTAATTATTGATTAATGAGGGAGGTCTTGGCCCATTATGGGCAGGGTCACCCCTAGGCTGAGCTGGTGGTCCTGGATGCTATAAGAAAGCAGGCTGAGCAAGTCAGTAAGCAGCTTGTCTCCATGGCTTCTGCATCAGCTCCTGCCTCCAGTCCTGCCCTGAGTTTCTGCAGTGGCTTCCCTCAGTGACGGACTTGTAAGTTGTAAAGCTCCCTGAGTGGCTTTTTGTTGTGATGGAACATATTCATCAGAGTAATGCAGAGGTCTTTGGGGGAGATTAAAGTCTAAGATGGCTCGATCTCATCTCTTTGGCCTCTGCTAAGAATTCCTTGACTGCTTTGCAATGTAACAGAAAACCAGGAAGAAAATAGATAGCCGTCAAATAGAAAGCTCTACAGATGGCCTTGATTTTTGACAACTCACTCTACTGAGGAACTACAGGAGAGCTACTAAAAATCCCCTCCAGGGAGCCTTCTCAGTGACTCAGCTACTTCAAACTAGACCCCACTACTTAGAAGCCTCAAACCTCTTAAAATTACTGTGTTTGTGACTAAGCTTCTAGCACAGGAAACACTGTAAACAAGCCACATTCAAACCATAGTGCCTTCTTTACTTTAAACTTTAAGTTTCCATAAAACGCTGGGCGGTGGTGGTGCACGCCTTTGATCCCAGCACTTGGGAGGCAGAGGCAGGCAGATTTCTGAGTTCGAGGCCGGCCTGGTATACAGAGTGAGTTCCAGGACAGCCAGGGCTATACAGAGAAACCCTGTCTCGAAAAAAAAAAAAGTTTCCATAAAACAGGTCATTCCATTAATTCTTGTATCTGAAAACTTAATCTTATCCAGTAAAAGTTTGCTGAATTGCTTTGTTGACTGGTTTCAATTTTTAAATCACGAGTTAGGAAACCTTTTATTTTCAGTCATATATTTAAGAGAAGTTTTAAAGTTTCAATATTTAGAGTCTCTGAATTTAAAATCAGACTGCTTGGCAATAATGTATAAATTTTTCCCCAAATGGACCAGTGGGCATAAATATGAAAGATGTCTTTGCTTTCTTCATGTTTAAAACGGTCACCATGTATTTATAAAAGAAGGGTGCAGAGACAACCCTCCGCCCCCGGCAAGTTAAATAGGGGTCCCATCTCTTGGGTACCTCCAAACTGTTTTGGGGCATTTGTCAAGAACAACAAACAGATTCCATACATTCATCCTTCATAAAAGATTTGATAGCACCTCTTGGATGAGATTACAGCTAATAACTTAGTTATAATACTCTTGAATGAGGTTATAGCTAATAACTTAGCTATGTTTTGACTATCTTGCGTAAGATATTATTTAGATATTACAACATGCCAGTCTTTGGAGGAGAGATTGTGAGCATGGTAACTGTCTTTTATTTTGTTTGTTTGCTTGCTTGCTTGCTTGCTTGGTTGTTGTTTGAGACAGGGTTTCTCTGTGTAGCCTGGCTGTTCTGGAATGCTCTCTGTAGACCAGGCTTGCCTCTGGACTCAGAAATCTGCCTGTGTCTGCCTCTGAGTGCTGGGATTAAAGGCGTGCACCGCCGCCACCACCCAGGCTGTTGTTGTTCTTTATTTTTGAGATTGTAAGTTAATGACATTTCTCTCTCCAAACGCTCCCCTGTGTCCCTCCTTACTCTCCTTCAAGTTTGTGGCCTCTTTTTTCGCTGATTGCTACTGTAGTCACATATGTATTTGTATATACATATATATTCCTAAATATAACCTGCTGAGTCCACACAATGTTCCTCTCATCTATGCATGCGGTGGCCACCCCTTATCAAGGAAAGCTCTCTTTACAACATATTGAGATCACTACAGAAAACCACAACCAATCAAAATGCAGAGTGGTGGAGCCCAGTCTAAAAGGCTATGTGTACAAAACACTCCCACTCCTAAAGCTCAGAACATCATGGGGTTGCTTTGCATGCCGGGGACTTGAAGCCAGCATCATTAGTGATGGAGGAATACTGACACCTAGTGGTAAAAGCTATCAACTACAGCCACCAGGGAGATAAAAGTCAGAACTGAATGACATGTTTTAAAGCCCATCCTTAGCGTCTCAACGTTAGTATCTGTAATAACTAATAGATACTTATATAATGTCAGCTACTTAGAGTTGACTTACTTTATGTGATTTCCTATTTGCAGATAGAAATATATACAGGAATTCAGATAAGAACTTGAATTCCCCAAGTATCGAATTATATTTGGGAAAATGAACAGTGGGGGTAACCATAAAGTGCTTTTTATATGACCTTTAAATGCTTCTTACAGACCTGAACAAGTCTGTCTAGGAGGACAGCTCTCTTGAGAAAAAGTGTTGTGTCCAAATTTTACTGAAGTACTTCAAACTCGGAAGTCACCGTAAGCAGCTTCTCATTTGTCCCGGTGACAGATGCCAAGCGTGTCACACTATTTTGCACATGTCGTACATGCACTAAGCTAACAATGAGAATTTTTTTAACTTTTATAATAGAAACCAGTTAATTGTAGAGCTTGTAGCTTTGTTTACATAGATAGTGGTAATTTTTTTAATATACTATTAACAGGGGTAAAAACCCTGTGCTGTCTTGTTATCTGCCCTTGAGGCCCTGATATGAAGTGACAGAACTGAAAAAGTCAACTCTACCCTGCATCTATTTTATTACCACGTGCATGTGCGTGGGCGCGTGCGAAAACACACTACAGCACCCTCTCCCAAAATTACACAAATTAGAACCTTAATTGCAACAGATAGTTACTAAAGCGGCAAAATATATTTCTCCAAATCTGCTAATGAAATGGGTATTGTGTGCCCCTCCACCAACAACAAAGGATGCCAGTCTGTCTCCAGATCTTACTATTCAGGCAGCTCAACTCCGTTTCAAAGTCAACACTTCTAGGGACTTCCAGCAGGGGGCAGTGTTAGAGGTAGAGGTTATCAGTTTACAGTTTTATATGATTTTTGTTTTCTCCAAACTTTTCTTAGAAAAGCCTGGGAGGGGTCAAGAGCAGAAACTGCTTGAAAAAGAAAATTTGATGTTCTCCAGTGGCATCTCGCTGGGGATATTAACCATACCTAAGGGCAGGCCACATGCACAGCAGTAGATGGCCCACACAAATTTTGTAGACTTTTTGTCTTGTATTGCTTTGTTTGGGGGCATGTTTTGCTTACTTGTCATTTGCGTTATATTATTATTTTAAATTTTATATTTTTGTGGGTTGTTTTTTGTGTGTCTCTGTGAGTATGTGTGTGTTCATGCCCACATGCATATGCGTGCTTATAGCTATGTTGTCTGTGTCTGTGTGTCTTTCTGTGTTTCTTGTGCTTTCTCTTTGTTATTTTTGTTTTTGTTTGTTTTGCTTTTGCCTGTTTGTTTCCTAAAGAGAAAGAACAAGGTGTGGAGATGAGGAGGTGAGGAGAATCTAGAAGGAGTTGGGGGAGGAAAAGGGCTTGAGGACGATGTTTGGATGTTAGCCAATAGCCTCAATACGCAAACCCAGAGCAAGCACACTCATCCACGTATGTGCTGACAAGCATAAGCCACACAATCATGAAAGGGGAGCTCAAAGAATAAGTTACATAAAAAGAGAAAGGAATAAGTAGCATACAGAAGTTGTCAGTGAACACACACACACAAACACACACACACATCTTTCTGCTTTGTAACAATAATAACCAAGGCTAACAGAAATTACTCTGAGCAAATACTCTTCTTTGAGCGGATGAATTATAATGTTGACATCTACCAGCCCTGGGCAGAAAGGCAGAGTCTGCTCCGATTCAAATAAGTTCCACCTTGTTGTATGTGTGTATGTTTGTATGTGTGCTTGGTGTATGTATGTGTTCGGTTGCAATCAGGCATATTCCATGCATCATGGACCTGACTAGATGGTGACACCTCAGTCATTGCTACTGTAATGAATGAGGCACTGCTACAGAACCTGGACAATAACAGGGCTCTGGCTGGTCATTTGGTCACACATAGTGACAATCAGCATCCTTTCCTCCTTTACTCCCTAGCTCCTTCTTCCTGCTTCCTCACTGGCCCTCTGTCCTTGTACCTCTCTTGATATTTCAAATCCTCCATTTTTTTCTTTTCTTTTTACAAGATGTGTGTGAGTGTGTGTGTGTGTGTGTGTACTATATATGTGTGTACTCTGTTTGTGTATACACCTGCATGCCAGAATAGGACATCAGATCCCATTACAGGTGGTTGTGAGCCACCATGTGGTTGCTGGGAATTGAACTCAGGACCTCTAGAAGTATAGCCAGTGCTCTTAACCTCTGAGCCATCTCTCCAGCCCCAAATCCTCTATTATTTCATTCTCTCCTGCCCAACTGCTTTCTGCTGCAGCTGTAAGTGTATTCGGTGTTCTCTATAGCTCTTCATAGCCTATCAAAATATCATATGCTGTCCTATGACAGTGCCCACCCTCATGATCACGTATGCATGCTGTCCTGTGACAATCCCCCACCCTCATGATCACAAACTGCTCAGTCCTGATGAAATGCTTTGACAAAGACCGCAGAAGGCCTCCTCTTTGCCAAACTTCGTGCTGTCAATCCTTAAAGTCTGTGCACACAACTTTGAACAAACCCACGTTCCTGAAACCATGTCTTCCTGTGGCTTCTGAGAAAACACTGTAAGCTCCGCTGCCTCACTGCATCCCTTCTCGGCCTCCTTAGCTGCTTCAGTGTTGCTGTCCCTGGATGTCTACACTCAGGAAAGTCTGTGCCTTCTCTACAGCAAACGGAGACCATCACAGAGAACCACAATTGTATGTAATGCAGTGACCAACAGATCTTGGGGAGCCCAGCTCCAAGGTCTACATCTGCATCACGGCTCCAGCATCTGGGAACACCGCAGAAGAGGAGGCAAAAAGATCGTAAGTCAGAATACAAGGGAAGTGTGCTGTGAACCAGCCTCTCCTAAAATGGCCACGCAAACAAGACTGGGACAGTGGCAATACTACGGGCAGGCTGCTGTAGAAGGCGAAGTTTTTTCATGGGTTCCCCTTCAAAGACAAAGAAGAATGTGTTGCCGTCATTGTCACAAAATATTCAATGAAATCTCAGTGGCTCTTCTCCTCCCTGACCCACAAGTTCACCCCTGAGTCACATGGTCACATAGCCTCATAGGAGGAAGGAGGGCCTACACCTTAATCTGGAAAGTGATGCCAACATCATATTAGCCAGGCCTAGGTGTATGTCCCTAGCCATATAGGAGGTGAGGTGTGTACAGAAATACTGCACAGGCAGTAAGCACTGCTAACTTCCATAAAGGGAAATGAAGGAAGCTACACTTTTCACCAGATTTACAGCCAACCCACAAATCTCCCCCCACCCAACAAATCTCCAGAAATCCACGTTCTGTATACATCTCCATCCTCTCCACCTTCATGTCCCACAAGAATTTAAACTGTAGCAGGCATCAGTGTGTTCTAGTTTCTGCAACAATTGTTCCTCCTCTTATGGTCTGCGTTCCCCTCTCCCTGGGACACCACATTCAGTAGCTCCTGCTTCCATTACAAACCCCTGCCAGTTTCTTCTCTCTGTATGCATGTGCATTTCTCAACCTCAGTGTTACTGATAGTTTCAGTCACATAATGTATAGACATTGTAAATACATGTGTGTACATCTGTGTACAGGTGAGTGTGTGTGTGTGTGTGTGTGTGTGTGTGTGTGTGTGTGTGTAAATAACCTGGGGGTGTATTTGCTTATGTACCATCTATCTTTTTGTTTGTTTTGTTTTTTGAGGTAAGGTCCCTCACTGGCCTTGAACTTGCCAAGTAGGCTAGGCTAGTTGGCTAGCAAGCTGCAAGGATCCAGGTTTTTCTGCCTCTCAGCACCGGGATTATGTGGTACTAAATTCTGCCTCTCTGCTAGGGGTGTCCAGGCACTGCCAATAAGCCCGCCTGGAGAAGGCAGGGTCAAGTCCAGAATGGGGGAGTCTGAAGCCCGTGTTTCCCTTCAAGGCATCAGACACCAAACCAGAAGGGGTAAGTGGGGTCTGGGACAAATACTATGCTTCCAAGATCTCCCTAGGGGTGTCTGGATGCTGCCAGCAGGCAAAATGCAAAGCACTTTTCTCAGATCCTGTTTCATTGGGGCTGTCACCAAAAGGTATCACTCACAGTTTATCTATGTGTGTCATCCAACTTAAAATAATTTGACTTTAATAAGGCTTGCCCTTTCAGATTCAGTCAGTTTAACAGCCAAGACTGACTACCCTACCATCCAATCCGTCATTACAATGTGAAAAGGAAATGTCCTTTAGGACATTTGTTTGTAAACTACCTAGGCAGGATAGTAGACTGGGCCAGTTGCCTCTTTTTCTCTTTTAAAAAGTCTCGAGAACAGACCTGTGAAATTTGGAGGGGAAATCGCCTTAAATAAAGCAGTGTGGAAAACAGTGCTCTTGAGCACTCTAGTCTACAGCTATTATAGACTGTGGTTTAAGAAGAGAAGAAGACGTGGTGCTGGGGGGCTGCGTTCCAATTACTTCAGGAGTGTCTGTGCTCTCATTCCTAAGTGTATCAGGATTATGAGTAAATAAACCTCTCTACAGCACAGGAAGGCAAACAGTGAGGGTTTAAGCCTGACATCCACGTATAACTTTAGGATGAAACTCTCAGGCAGGAGAAGGAAGGAAAACCCGAGAGAGATGTGTTCCACTAAATAACTCAGCATCGGGCCTCTGTACTGACTGGTTTTGTGTGTCAACTTGACACAAGCTGGAGTTATCACAGAGAAAGGAGCCTCCCTTGAGGAAATGCCGCCATGAGATCCAGCTGTAAGGCATTTTCTCAATTAGTGATCAAAGGGGGGAGGGTCCATTGTGGGTGGTGCCATCCCTGGGCTGGTAGTCTTGGATTCTATAAGAAAGCAAGCTGAGCAAGACAGAGGAAGCAAGCCAGTAAGTAACATCCCTCCATGGCCTCTGCTTCAGCTCCTGCTTCCTGACCTGCTTGAGTTCCAGTCCTGACTTCCTTTGGTGATGAACAGCAATGTGGAAGTGTAAGCTGAATGAACCCTTTCCTCCCCAACTTGCTTCTTGGTCATGATGTTTGTGCAGGAATATAAACCCTGACTAAGACAGCCTTCCTCTTTTAAAGCTTTATTGTTTCATTTAAGTTTTTTACATTATATATTTGCATGTGCATGGTGTGCTGCAGAGGTCAGAGGATGGCTTAAGAGAACACATACAGCTCATGTGGAAAACCAGAGATTAGGTCCCAGCACCCACACTGGATAGGTCACAACCTCCTGTAACTCCAGTTTAAGGAGATCCAGTGCCTTCTTCTGCTCTCCATGGCACTTGTAACCATGTGCAAATAACTACCCTCCCAACACACACACACACACACACACACACACACATGCCACCTAACTTACCTATTTTCACTATTTTTGAAATGTATGCTACATTAGTTTCATCTATAAACCCCATGCTATGCAACAGAACACCAGGACGTATTCCTCTATGAATTGAAAGTACTCATTGCTCAAGGCCTCCCCATTTTCCCTTGACTCAGGCCCCTCAGCCACTAATGTCTACCATGCTGTCCTACCATTTCTATGAGTCCAACACCAGAATTCCACATGTGTGTGAGATCTACAAGGTTTGTCCGTCTGTGGCTGGTTCATTTCACTTAATATAATCCCTAGGTCTGTCCATCTGGGTATGCATGACAGGAATTTACTCTTTCTGGCTGATTAACACCCAGTTTGATATGTAGTACATTTTGCTTTTTTATAAGATTTCACTTATTTTTAATCATGGGAATGAGTGTCATCTGTTTGTACGCTTGAGTACAGTACCCTCAGACGCCAGAAGAGGGCATTTCGCCCTCTGGATAAGCAGCATGCTCTCTTAACTGCTGAGCCGTCTCTCCAGCCCCTACGTTTTCATCAGTTGAAGGATACAGATTGTTTTTATACGCTGGCTATTGCAAATACTGCTATAATAAATGTAATAGTACATACACATCTTTGACGTACTGATTTCAACTCTTTGAAATACGCCACACATTTCATAACATTCTAAACCCAAAAGTAGGATGCCACACTCATGTGGCATATTATTTTATTTAGGTCTTTTAAAAAAAGTTGCTGTTTCTCAGAATACCTGCACTAATTTTTAATAACTTCAGCAGCGCAGAGGCACTCTGTCTCCTCCTCATCCTCACTAATAACAGTCAGCTTTTTGATGGGAGTCCATCTGACACGACTGAGGTAACATCTCAAAGGGGTTGTAGTTTTCATTACTCTGATGAATACAGATGAAGGCTACTGTTTTCCCATAGATCTATTGGTCACTCTTATGTTTTCTTTCGGAAAAAAAATCAGTCAAAGTCACTTGCTGATTTTGACAGACATTCTCTTTCTTGTTGATGCATGGACTGAGCTCACTATGAATCGTGGACATCAGGCCCCTCCCACACTATGGTTTACAGATATTTGCTCTAAATGTGTCAATTGTCTTCTCGCCCAGTTGTTTTTTATAAGAATGAGACTCTTTTATAAGCACTTTGTGGGAAAAATATGTCACACATTTCATAACATTCATTTTTACTTATTAGGCATTTTTCCTTTGTCACTCACTAAGGGAAATTTTAACTCAAAATACCCAGGGTCTTGACTCACCAGCTCTCTGCACTCAGTGGATGGGAAAGTCACCTCCGTGCAGTAGGTGGCACTGGTCCCCAAGTTCTCAGCCCTCCTTGGGGTCAGAGTCCTGTGTTGCCCTTCCTCCCAACTCACCAAGGCCACTCCCTGAAGTCCCTTAGGTGGAACTATACCAAGTCTCTCCCCTCTCCCTGGAAGTTCCCTCAGCCAGCAGCACCCGTTCCTCCTGTGTCCCACCTAATGCATTTCTCCTGGTTCTTTTCTTTCAAGATCTCTACACAATGTTGTGTCTCCTGAGACCTCTTCTGGAGTCTTCTAAGAAGATGTAGAAGCCTTCTCTTGGTGATTCCGCAGTACCCTCCACTGCAACACAATTTACACTTTAAGTTTATTCACCTTAATAAACACTTAAGGGGCACTTACTACAGATTGTATCCAGTCATTCCAGTTCTGGGAACGGAATGACAATTGGCACACAGGACATGTTGTCAACTAGCTTAAAAGCTAGACGGGAAGGCATAAACACAGGACAACGTTGTAAGGACTGACAGGGGTGGACAAGGTGAGTCTGGGGGAGCTTTGAGGAGGCACAAATGACTGAGTGTGAAGACAAGAGGGGCCAGGATTCCTTGCGATCAAATGCGACACCTAGGTGGACAATGGAAGGATATCAACAACATGGAGGCAAGAAAGGCATCCTAAGCAGAAGGCCCAGGGAGAGGGCACAGCCCAGAGGTGAGCTATCCATGCTTGAGGTTGGCTAGAAAATACAGCAGGGCAGAGTTGCTTATGCAGCCCAGTGTTAAATGTATGCTCAACATCTGGGCTTAACCCTCAGCACTATGAAAAATAACACAGGCAGTGATCTCTAGGGAGCTTGGAGAGATTAGACAAGAAGGATGTGGGGCTGAAGAGAAGAACAGGCATCAGAACACCCGCATCATTGTAGGGTACTTATCTAGTCACCGGAAAGACCGTATGAATGTCAATCTGCAGGCTGCACCTCCAGGAGGCTCTGAGTGAATGAGTCTGAGGACAAGACAGAATCTTGCATTTTCTCAAGAGTTCATAGGTCTGAGACCAAGAGTCACCCATTAAAGAAACAGTTCCCCAGGCGATGGGAAGCCTTTGTGGGGTTTACTAACACAAGCGTAAGGCTCGTGCTTTAGGCTGGAGTGTGGCTCAGAGCCCTTGGCTGCCATGCATGAGGCCCTGGAGAATAGAAAAGCAGGAAAGGCGATGGATGAATACAGTCAAGGAATACTATAAATATGGAAGGGTCATGATAAAACTCTTCCTACAAGTAATGTGTGAGCTGATTGTGGTGGCTGACACCTGTGATCCTAGCGCCTGAGAGGCTGAGGCAGGAGGTTCATTAAGGTAAGCTGGAGGCCAGCCTATGCTGCTTAGGCCCTGTCTCAGATTAGAAAAGTAAGGTGATTTGTGTTTTACAGAGACTGCTTTCGTGGTCCAAAGAAAGATGGATTTAAAGGACAAGACTCCCAGTTATGGTGGCACATTTCCGTATTCCTAGCACTTGAGGGGCTGAAACCGAAAGATCACAAGCCTGGTCTACATACAGAGACTCGCCCTCAAAACTTAAAATAAAGGAAAAGCAAGACTGACATCAGAGAACTAGGAGGAGGAGGCCTTTTCAGTGGCTAAAGATAAAATTATCTGGGTCTCTATGAGAGCTACAGTCAGTGCAAACATGACACATGGTGTACGCCAAACTTGACAATGAAACATACTATAGAAGGTGAATGCAAAGTTGAATACAACTCTGAGTTTTCCAACACATATGGGACTCATGTCAGACACAGAGCGCACCCAAGAGCAGAGCATTTCAGGGAGAAGATGTTGCATCCAGTCGGCGTCATATAGAGCACCAGGAGCCTATAGACATCCAGGTAGAGATATACTGAGAGGCAGCTAAATGTCTAAGCCAGAGACAACTGTGAGCATGTGGTCTGGGAACCGCAGGACCTAGGAAGACCCAGGGAAAGGACTCACCATGGAAGCCCAGGTAGAACGTTAGAGAGCACACAGTGATGTGGTGTCTGAGGAACAGAAACCACAGAGACCTAGAGGAGACTAGTGAGAGAGGCTGGGGAAGGAAATCAGGGGAGTCCAGTGTGGGCTGCAGGGGATGTGGGCTGCAGGAGGAGGAGGGCTGGGTCTGGGCTCAAGAACACGGATTTTGAAGACACACTGCCTCCAAGCCTATCCATTTACCAAGTGGAAGTCTTAGGTGTACATACTTTAATGGCTCAGTCTGTGGTGTTCTTTTATGGAAACCTGAGTTTAAAAAAACTAACACTATTACCAGTTAACTCAGGCTTCCATGAAAGAGCACTGAGCCATTAAAGTGCTTATGGTTTTGTTTTGTTTTTTCCCCCAGTTCTCAAGGCCAGCAAGTTCAAACTCAAAGTGGCTATCAGATGAGCCATCTCTAGCCTGGGAATACAACTCAGGAAAGAGCTTGCTAGCTTTCACGAGGCCCTAGATTAGGTGCCAGCATTGTATAAACCAGATATGATTTTATTTGCCTGTAATCCAGCACTCGGGAGGATTGGAAATTCAAGATCACCGTTGGCTACAAGAATCAGATACTGTGAAAGCCTGTGTCGAACAAAAAAAGAACCAAACAAAACCGATTCTGATGCCAGTGGAGGTGCTGGAGTGTACAATCCAGACCATCAGCTGTCTGAGCTCTGTACTGATTTGCACAAAGGAGGACATTCCCAGACTAACCTGCCCAGAAATACAATCAGCCATCTGAGGGATTTAGAAATTGTGGTATTCATGTAAAGGAAGTGACAGTAATAAGTTCCGCCTGTAGCCAACTGACACACCAAGTATGTTTGTATACTACATCCCAACAACCTAATAAGACAACTAGAAAAGGAAACTGACCAGGATTTAACCCGTATCCTCTTATTTTCTGAGTACCCTTTAGCCTCTCAAGGTCACAGACTTTTCAGATTAATCTGAAAACAATCACCACAGTGGTGTGCTTGGTTGGTTGGTTTATTTTCTTGTTGAGATGGCTCTCCTATAACTCAGGCTACCCTCAGACTCAATATGTGGCTGAGGCTACCCTTGAATATCTCTCTGACCCTCCTGCCTCTACCTTCCAAGTGCTAAGCAGGCCTGTGCCACCACACCCAGCTCAGACGGCTGTTTTGACTTGGTTTGTTTCTTCTGTAAATTTGACTAGAACGGTTGTTAAATTTTATCCAAGACTCTAGAAAACAACAGCATATCTATACGATGTCCAGGAAGCCATGTCCTCCCCTTGATCTCTGTTGATACCCATCATTAAAGCTAAGGTTAAGATGGGAAATGTTTAAACCACTCGGAAGCTTCTCGGTACAGTCGGAAACAATCTATCCCAGAGACTTTTATTGAAATCCTCATGCATTATAAACCTAGTTTTGAAGGAATGAGCCTTATATGGAGAAAGTATTTGTAATTTATACAAATTATCAAAGAGATCCAAAAACCACAGTTTCACCAAAACTGTGAGAGTAAGTGTCTGTACAGTCTATAAAATTTTACAGTTTTAATCAAGACTCAAACTCTAAGCATTTCAATATCAAAGTCTTTGAAAATATACCAAAGGGCTGACCGCCTGAAGTATATGCCATAGGAACTATATTTGGATGTCTGATTAATCAGCTTCATATCCAGATCTATCCCAAAATTAGCCAAAGAAAGATTCTCCTGACAAGACAAAGGAGGAGGAAAGCAGCTGAAGCACTGAGTTACCTCTCCAGTGGAGCCCAGCTCCTACCCCACCACCAGTGGGAGAGAATGAATAGCAGAACCTCCAAATGGATCGCCCATTTTGATGTCTGCATGTCTGTATGTATGTGTTGATAACAGGCAGGTAAAGAGAGAACAAACAAAAGACTTCCACAGACATCTGTTCCCTGGGCACTTTGGGTGCTACAGCAATAACACTATGTCAGCAATGACCCCCCGCCTGCCTTTTGCTGTTAATGTCAGCTGGTGCACGTTTAGGGGCATCCTTTGATGTAACACTGAACACCTCCCACATCTGAACAATGACAGAGCACCCTTCGATGGAAACAGCAAACGCTTCCACAGTTTGGCTACTTTGGCAGCATCCTCTAATGGCACACTGTTATACAGTCTAGGGAGAACTGGGCTAGTAAGAACAGAAAGGGGACTATCTGAGGAGAAAGAGGGGACCTATCAGCAAGAGAGGTAAAGGAGAACAAGGGAAGATAATGATGGAGAGGGAGACAGCAAAAGACTACACACGTATGAAAAAGTTCTGGTGAGGGCTGGAAAATGGCTCAGTCGGTAAAGTGCAACAACTCCAGGCATGACTTTGCACATGTGTAGCTCCAATGCTGGGGAAAGTGGAGACAGGAAGAAAGACCAGTAGGACTTGCTACCTGGCATTCTAATCCCAGGTTCATGAGACCCTGTGTCAAGAGAACAAGGCAGAGAGTGTTAAAGCAGGACAGTTCACATATGCCTTTAGCCTTCGCATGGATACCTGTACACACATGCACACAAACACACACGCACATACACACTCATGTGCACACATGAATGCACACACACATGGGGCAGGGAAGGCAGAGGAAACAAATCTATGCCAGAGAGTGATGGGGAGAAGCAGGCTTGATGACACGGGGAGAAAACAGAAGGATTACTGTGACTTTAATGAGCTATGCTCATGATCCCCAGATACCTGACTCCTCAGAGCTGTCACTCATGGATTCTCATTGCCCCATCTTCTGCTCTTGCTCCTCTCTGGGCATGATCCAGCTCTCTGCTCTGGGAAGCTCATCACAGTTCCTTATGTACAACCTGCCTGCCATGTCTCTTGGGATGCATTTTCTTCTGTGTATCTTTAATAAACGATCCTCAGGTTTCTCTACTGTGACCATTTTTAAATCTTATCAGTGAGACTAAGAACCTCCATGAGACAAGCATTTCCTCCAGCATCATTTTCTGTCACCATTTCAAAAAGAGGCATGGAGGGACTGTTCCTCCACAGAGAAAAGAAGAAATAGATGATTCTTTAGGCAGACAAGCCTGAAACGTCATTGCATCACGCAGACTACTAAACCCAGAAGGGATAGGAGGAGTCAAGGGCACATGAACCAAGGACAATGGTTAAAACAAGAAAGAATATAACTCTTGGGGCCTTTTCCATGGTAAGAGGCTGATGCTGCCAACACAGTCTGTTGCCAGAGACCATATACCAAAAGGCAGATGTCTTTGCTTGGATAGAAAAAAACAACCTGAGACTTGGTATTTGACATCTCCTAGCCTGGGATAACACAATCGCTTCCTTCCTCTACCCAAAATACAGGAAGGCTAAAGATGGAGGGGTCCTGTGGCCAACTGAAATTTAACTTCTGTTATTTATCACAATGAAGATTCGATGAGAAATACATTCAGTTGCACCAAAGTTACTAAAATTGCACCTCTTATATACCTGAGTTTGTGGGTGTGGATGTATACCTGCTACAGAAGTCAAGAGAAATGATGTACAGTGCTCTTCTACAGTCACAGAGGCCTGTGTTCAGATTTAGGTCACTCCTGAACCAGTTTTCAGAGAGAGAGAGAGAGAGAGAGAGAGAGAGAGAGAGAGAGAGAGAGA
>NW_021604567.1:1889541-1898526 GCF_004785775.1 Grammomys surdaster
AGAGAGAGAGAGAGAGAGAGAGAGAGAGAGAGAGAGAGAGAGAGAGACTTGAGTGAACTACAACTGGCCATCTATATCTTTACTCTGTGCTGAGTGAGACCAAGTGTCCTAGGTTCTCCTCTGGTAGAAGCATTCCTCTGTCAACAAGAGCACTTTGAGTCTTTCAAACCCAATGGGCTGAGGATATGGTTCAGTGGTACAGCACTTGTCTAGTGATCTGTTTATAAAAAGAGAAAGAGAATATGTTCTGTGGGTGTGTGGTGGGGTATAGAGGAAGGGGATGTCTCAATGGGCCCATGCTGAGGCATCCCTTCCCCCTGAGGGACCAACCAGATAATGGTATAGTATAGAATAGAGTTTACACAGTCCAGTTTCATCAAGGCAGGGGCATGACAGCATCCAGCCAGGCATGATGCAGGCCTAGCTGAGAGTTCTACATCTTCATCTGAAGGCTGTTAGCAGAATATTGACTTCCAGGCAGCTAGGACTAGGGTCTTAAAGCACACACCCACAGTGACACACCTACTCCAACAAGTCATAACTTCTAATCCTGCCACTCTCTGGGCCAAGCATATTAAAACCATCAGTCATGGTGTCTGTTTACAGCAGTAAAACCCTAACTAAGACACAAAGCCTGCCCCTGGTACTTCACTTCCTAACAACCACCAATCTAGAGGAAAGCAGAAGTTAAGTCTATGGTTTGGCTCCCAGCACCAGCCAATCATTTTAAAGGGCAACAACATTCCGTAACAGCTCCCCAATCAGATGTGTGCCAGTCTTGGAACCCCATTACTTGTTTGCTTGCTGCTATAAATGCTTGCTTGAAACCAGGCTTGGGGCTTCACCCTCCCATCCTGCTACATCAGGGTTGGCAGTGAGCCCAATCACGAGCTTGAATAAAAAGGTCCTAGTGTGACTGCATCAAAATTGTCTCCTTGGTGGTCGGGCACATCACAGGCATTTCAGCCTCAGTCCTGGGCAGAACAAGGAAGTTGGACATTCTCTGTGCATGGTTTTGTCTTTACCATATTATCAGCAACATCCAAGCCAAATATACCAACAATTAGGTCTTCAAGGGGTAGATTATGCAGACTATCCATAATTGAGATCTATGTGTATAAATATATCTCTTCACTCCTAAGCTCAGTTTCTTTGTGTAAAAGATAACAACCAAGCCATCAAGCTTGAGTGAGAATTTGATGGATCAGACAAAACATAGGTTAGTTAGTCCTGGACGTGCTCATGAGACAATCGTACTACATTTTAAACTTTCCAAACACTTAGAGTATGTTAGAGTATCATATGTGAGAGTAGCATTCTGTGCTTTCGTAGTCCACACTCCATTTGAAAGAGCAGCTTTGCCATTATTGCTTGGTTACTATTTGATTGTTTCCAAATGTGTTGACAGCCAAAGATGCTTCTCGTTGACGGCAGTGGGCAGCAGTCAGTGCAGAGACTTGTAACAGATCACATTGTTGAGGATGAAGGGCGTGGAGATGCTCTGCTCTAAATGGAAATCTCAGCTTTTCACCATGGAAGAGTGAGAGGCTCTTGAGTCCATTAATTGCTGATTATTAAAATCTTCAAACTCTAGCCCTTACATTGTGCCATTCTAACAGGAAAAGTGTAAGAGAATATTTCAGAGTCTTTCTTTCTCCCCTGGCACTAGGCTACTCTGCGCAGGTGCATATGAGGAATCTTTTGAATTGTTCAAGGCCCATTCTTCTGTAACACAACCTAAGATAATGATCTTAGAGTGCTATTCTGGAATCTCCACAGGGGCACCATCAAGGAACTTTGAAAAACCGCAAATTGTCAGACTCTTCCAAAGACCCTTGTCTTTATTGTTTGTTGTTGTTGTCATTATTGTTGTTGTTTAGACAGTGTGTTACAACATACAGACACCATGTGAGCCATGTTTTCATGGTTCGGTTCCCTTTGTGCCTTCACTGCCGTGGAGGCAAATCACAGGAGATCCAAGTTGAACGCTGTACAGCCCATGGGTCTAGCCAAGAGCTTTAGTCTGGGAAACCCCTGTTGATATGACCAACTGACAACCAACTCTGCAACTATTTCCCTACCAGGGAGAGACATTACCCTTAACTTTCCAATTAAAAGTCCTGGGTGTATGCCAAATGAGTGAAAGCTTTCTGAATGCCAAGGTCAAGGCTACCTTGGCCTGAAGCAACTATGACTCTCAGACCATGCCTCTAGGGAAAGAAGCACTTAATAAATCTGCCCACCCTGAGGAGTGAGCGCTGGGAAGGCCGCCTCTATAGTCCATGCTGGATAAAATGTCATCAGTCCCCATGCTATCTATGCACAGTGGCACTAAAGGCAGCATTCAGCCTTGGAAAGACTGGCCCATGTTACCCAGCAGGACCTGGCTGCCCAGCAGAGGTAGGGTCATGTGCAGAAGGCATCTGGGTCACAGGTAAGTTAGGTAGCTGTGCATTGCTGAGGCCCATATGCCTCTGCCATCTTCACAGATATGGGGCTGAGGCACAAGGGACAGGGTCTTCAAGCCATGGCCAGTTGGCACCACTGTGGTGGGGCCTGTGGAAAGGCAGAGCATGATGACAGGGAGGACAGAGTAGAGCAGAACTGCTTATCTCATGGTGGCCAGGAAGCAAAGAGAGAGAGGGGAGGGAGCAACGTTGCCATGACTCCTTTCAGGGGCACACCCCCAGTGATGTAACTTCCTTGTCCAGCAGCTCATCTCCTCAAGCCTCATCCTCCACCAATGACGTCAACTGGGGACCATGCCCTCAACACATGACTTTTGGGAAACATTTAGGTTCTTAACCACAGCAGCAGAGGACACCAAAATAATAAGAAAATTTCTTGAAAAAATAATTGACGTTTTCCAAAAAGAATCAAAGCAATTAGTAAAGTCACACTATCAACATCTTCATACTCATTTTAATGCTTAATGTGACTAGGTCTGGTCCCTGGAGAGAGATGATCTGTCTCTAGACAGGCTCTTCGATGGTAACTTTGGGCAAGTTACTAGTCTTTCATTGTCTGGTTGGTTTCTTCATCAGTGAAGGAGGGATAAAGATGGATTGACATTTCGTTATGTACCAAAGCCAGTCCTCCAAGTTCTAACTCCATCTTGCACTGAGCTGGTCTACATGCCAGATGGCAGCCACACACACTATCCTTCCTGCAATCAGACAATGCGTTTTGAGATTGGCAAGATCCCCGGCTGAAGGTGAGTACAGAACACCTATGAGTATGTAACGTTCCCAGCGTCTGAGTGTCTCTGTGTATCACATCTGAGCCTGTAGTGTGTAATAGGAGCAGCCCCCAAGTCCAGGTTTTTATGACTTCTTCTCTGGATTTAAAGCCATGTAAATTAACAACATAATAGACAGGATGGAGGGGAGATTTGCAACTTTGGGGGAAAATGTAAGTCTTCCTAGTCACCCACAGTTCTATAAATAATCCCTAATAAGCTAGCTTTACTCATCAAGATGAACTTGTATGAATCATTCTTTGGCTGTTGATGCTATCCCAGTCTGAAGCAGATGTTAGTTTTATATGTCCCTGGGGGGGAGGGGGAATCACACAAGACATTACTGTATATAAGGCTTCTAAACTAATGTCTTGACTATACAGCTTCCTCTTCTGTTGTGTTGCTTTGGGGAAGGGGAGATTTGAAGAGACATCTGCTCATCACAAGTCGGGCACTGACAGACTAAAGATACAATTCTACCAGGTCCAGTTTGTTGAACTCATATTTTCATATTTTTTGAGGCTAGTTACAGGAACAACTGTGATGAGAGAGAGAGGAGAGAGAGAGAGAGAGAGAGAGAGAGAGAGAGAGAGAGAGAGAGAGAGAGAGAGAGAGAGAGAGAGATTTATTAGAATGGCTTACAGGCTATGGTCCAGCTAGTCCAACAATGGCTGAATACTAATGGAATGTTCAAGAATCCAATAGTTGTTCAGTCCACAAGGCTGGGTGTCTCAGCTAGTCTTCAGTTATACTGGAATCCCAAAGAACTAGGCTCTAATAATAGTGAACAAGTGGACTTGCCAGCAAGAGTAAAAACAAGCAGACAATGAAAGAAAGCTCCCTTCTTCCATGTCTTTTATATAGGCTGTCAGCAGAAGGTGTGGCCCAGATTAAAGGTGTATCTTCTCAACTCGAAGATCCAGATTAAAAGTGGGTCTTCCCATTTCCTTTTATTTATTTATTTGTTTTTAAATCTCTCACAGGTGAACCCAGACGTTCAGGTTTTAGTACATTCCAGATGTAGTCAAGTTGACAACCAAGAATAGCTATCACAGGACACCAAGGCAAGACCTTCAAATACTTCAAATAGCCAGTCATATCCTGTCCATAGTCAAGAGCATACATCTTCACAGAGAAATTAACACATATGCTTGCTTTATTTCTTGTGCTGACAAGTATGTTCGCATAGAGAAGTGAGCACATTCATACTCACTTGCTTTATTTCTTGTGTTCATCTCTGTCTCTCCACTCTCATATAGTTCTGAATCCACTACAGAGGGAGTGATGCCACCCACAGTGGGCTAGGCTTTTCCACATGAATTAACTTAATTGTGATAATCTTCCACAGACATGCCCATGGGTCAATCCCTCACTGAGACTCTCTTCCTAGTGAATCTAGGTTGGGTTAAGTTGACAATCAAAGCTAACTATCACAGAGTTTGTTTGATTTTTTTTATCATCTCATTGCTACGTCAACTCTAACTTTTTACTCTTTACCTTAAGAGTATACTTTTACATCTGTTCAGTCATATATTCCTAGGCTTAATTCAAAGTATAAGGTATTGATTCAACATAGGAATGGCACATACAAACTTCCTAATGACTACTCCAAAATCCTAAAAGTATACCATGGACCCAGAAACATATCCTCTACCATCATGTCTGGAGACAAACCAAAAGTAATCTATTTTCTGACTCAAATTTAACCTTTTATCAGACGTTCACTGAAATAGTATGTGCTGGCTGACATGTCCCAAATGTTGCAAGAACTTGAAGATGGGCGATTACAATGGGAATTTCAAAGGGGAACAAAGAAAAGGTAGTAATCAGAGGTCCATACTGACACCACCCCCTTTCCTGGTTTTCTAGTTTGGAAACAGCAGCTCACAAGACTACTTAGCCTCCATAATCACATGAGGCCATTCCCACACTCACTCTCTTCTACATCTGCTGCTAGGGTATCAGCTCCCCAGAGGTGTGACAGTGCTAAGAAGACATGTGATCTTTCAAAGGTGGGATTATGGGAAGGACATTAGGGGCATGCCCTTATAAAGGACTGATGCAGTTCCAGTAATTGCTCTATGGCTTTCTATTGAGCCGTTTGGGCCCTTGTCCTCATATTGACTCACAATTGTAGTCCTATCTTCCATGAGGTCTTCAACAGAACTAAACGGATGCATAGTGTCAAGTCTTGATTTTCTATAACTGTATAAATAATGTTCTTTATCAGGTACTGAGCCTCAGGTATCTTGTTATAGCAACATGAATCAGACATCATGTCATCAACATCGATATGTTCTATTGATTCTATTTGTCTAGATAAAGCTGCCTAATAAACCCTCTAACTATTTTGTCCTGTTTACATCCCCAGCAACCGACATCTAATTACTCATATGGTTTCCCAACTACATGTCCATTGTGGGGAACACAATGAAAGCATTTAACCTCCATTGAAAAGAAATATCTAAAGTATAAAACTACATTGACATCCTCTTTATATATTCCCTGCCTGAGCCCTTACTCTGGTGACAGAACACCTCTGGAGCCTCATTACTCAGAGCTGTACCCAGCCCAGCCATGCAGGTGTCTGAGAAAGAATTTTCCAAAGTCATCCTTGCTGGAGCAGCTGCTTACCTTGTCTGAACTCCTCTTATCATTCCTGATGTCAAATGGCTGCACTTTCCAGGCATGTTCTTAGGATGAAAGTGGTCCTTAAAATTCCATGCACCTACGGAGACAGAAGATTCCTGAGCCCCTGAGTGAGGTTCTAAGCTCAGTTTAAGATATACAGACAGTAGTGTCACAGAGACTTGATATGCCACGGTTGGGAGATACCCCGGAGTGGGGGTGCCCACCTGCTCAGTGGAGAAGGGAAGGGGAGTGGAGGGAAGGATTATGGGAGGGGCTAAACAGGAGGGGGGCAGTGAACGGGATGCAAAGTGAATAAATAAAAATAAATAAATAAATAAATAAAAATTAAAGAATAAATAACTTGCTAGTATAAAGCAGAATATATGGCTGTATGTGTTCCTCTCTCTATTTCTTATAATTAAAAATGTTTTTCATGTTAAAAAAGAATATGCAGGCAGAGTAAACAAGACCAAAACAAGTTAAACATGAATATATGCAAATGTAGAAAGGATTAAATTTTATGGAGATCCAGCCCTACACAAGTAACTACAGCAAAGTAAGGAATGCTGGGAGATTGAGAACAGGAGCATTCTTCCCCCGAGGAGGAGCCCCCTGGTTGATTGTTTAATACTAAGTGGTTAGCAGATTATATTTTCATATTTATGCACATGTATATCACAATAAAAACTTTAAAAAGAATCTTAGAGAGAGTGGTTATGATGTGGGAGAAGTTGGAAGAAGGAAAAGACATGGAAAGAAATGTTTTAGAATTGTGATGGTTTGTATATGCTTGGCCCAGGCAGTGGTACTATTAGGAGGTGTGGCCTTGTTGGAGTAGGTGTGTCACTATGGGCTTGGGCTTTAAGACCCTCATCCTAGCTGCCTGGAAGTCAGTATTCTGCTAGCAGCCTTCAGATGAAGATATAGAACTCTCAGCTGTGCCTACACCATGCTTGGCTGGATGTTGCCATGTTCCCACCTTGATGATAATGGACTGAACCTCTGAACCTGTAAGGCAACCCCAATGAAATGTTGTCCTTTATAAGACGTGACTTGGTCGTGGTGTCTGTTCACAGCAGCAAAACCCAAACAAGACAATTATATTTTAATTTTTACAAAAATATCCTTAAAATTAAAAAGAAAGATGTGCAGGCAGAAATGCTACTCCCATGACTGAAGTGTGATTTCTCAATTGTTCAAGATTTCTCAATTGTTCAAAGTCCAAAATAAGGTAGGAACTTGCAAGTCCCATACTCTCCTAGAGTCCACATGTATTCATTCACACCCCTATCCAATCAGCAACTAGAATGTTACTGGTAACAGGTACTAGAGACTCAAAGATAGAGGATATGGAACCCACTTACTCTACGGAGTTTTGCACTAGCCAGGGTTCTTCAGAAAATCAGAAGCCATGGTGGTGTGAATGTGTGTATGTATGGACAGAACAAGTTCTTTTTGTTCAAGGAGCTATCTTACACAATCATGGGAAGTCCAAAAACTTCAGTACAACCCAACAGGGTAGAGGATCAGAAAAGAGTTGTTGAGTCACATTCTATTCCATAGGCAGCCAGGAAGGGGAATGTCTTGCTCTATAGGGAACTTCATCCTTTTTCATAAGCCCTTCAGCTAGTTAGGAAAGGCCCACTTTTCTGGCCCCCCTGGGGTCATCAGAGCAGGAGACCTGGCTCCGTCCCTTGCTGGCTGCAAAGATGGGCCAGCAGGGGCAGGACAGAAGACTTCAACCAGGTGGTACAGGTTCAATAGAGTTGGCTGGCTAACCAGCTCCAGATACCTCTCAGGCCCAGTTCCAAGCCTACCTCAGCATCTTCCCATTGATGGACTGCTGGAGAACATAAAGGAACCAGTTCTACAGATCCAAAACAATAGGATCTCCATGACACAGGGCAACAACAGGATATCCTAGTGGTTATCCAAACTTATCCAAGAGATTATCTGAGAGGTCCCAGTATTGATTGTGTAGCAGAAGCTGAAGGCATTGAAACACACCAGTGAGTTATTGCAATGAGCATCTGTAAGTAAAGAAGTGTGGATCAAAGGGTAGACTCTGTAAGACACTGTAACACACTACAGCTTCCACTTGAGATTTACTTTTCTATTTTGGAGGAATGTTGCAAGGGTAAAGGGCGGGTAAGAAGGGTGGCTTATAGGTTCAGAGATTCAGTCCATTATCACCAAGACAGGAACATGGCAGAATCCAGGCAGGCATGGAGCAGGAGTTGCTTATAGTTCTACAACTTCATCTGAAGGCTGCTAGCAGAATTCTGACCTCCAGGCAGCTAAGATGAGGGTCTTAAAGCCCACACCCACAGTGACAAACTTAATTCAACAAGGCTACACCTCCAAATAGCACCACTCCCTTGGCCAAGTATATTCAAACCGTTTCACCAACTATTTCATTTGTCAACCAAAACATGATTAACTTAAAAATCTACTTGCTCTGCCATACCACTTCACTGCCAAATCTGTTCAACCAAGAAGTTTCCAGAAAAGGAAGATAAATATGCATGCAAGTGTAAACTTGTGAACCTTTTGCTTTCTTTTAGGAAATGCTTGCTAAAAAGCATCTATAGGCATTAAGGATTCCGTGGTTAAGAATGAGAGGGGAAAGAAGAAAAGAAGGAAGAAAGGAAGAAAGATGGGTATAAAGGAAGGGAGATTGGCTTTGCCTTTGGCTTTCCCTCCCCCTAACCTCAAACCCTTTGCCAAAAGAAAGCTCCAGCTCCCACCCACCAGAATGCTAAGGCCCAGTAGTACCTGTTTCCATGGAAATAAATACCAAAGGACTGAAACTGGCTTCCATAGTCCTCTGAGCCAGACTTACTCCCCTAACTCTTAGCTCCGACCCACAGGAATCATTCAACCGAAAGCCAGCTTTCCTGTGGAATGCCTGAGCACTTCTCCTTGGTTCTATCCCATCCTGGGAGCACAGTGAATCTCTTGAGCACTTCTTCTAGGTTTTCATCATCCTATCTGAGGAGCACAGTGAGTGGGTTTTGAACCACCCCTTTCTCCTCTCTTACTGTTTCAGAAACAATGAGGAGGCTTACTATTGTAAGTACAGGACGGTTCCTCTTCCCTTCCCCTCCTTTTTCTTA